>NW_020454239.1:790730-1009099 GCF_003342845.1 Nothoprocta perdicaria
CGGCCGCGAGGCCCCGGAGCGCGAGCGGGAGGTTTTGTCCCTTTTAACTCTGGAAATAAATAAATAAATAAATAGGCAGACTGGTGTGCCCGTTTGTTAATCGGTTTACACTCACCCCAGGTAAAATGCTTTAGTTTCCAAGTTGCTTTTTTATACTGCACGTTCAAGAACGAGGAATTTGAAGCAGAATAAATATTATGCTCTCTTACAGCTCTTGTGTTATGTAAGATGAATTCGTGCCATATGATAAATGGAGCGGCCCAGGTCACGGTCACGTGTTATGAAAGGGTAAACATTTACACTTGGACCCAACAATGCGAGGCGTGCAGCACAGGGAACGCGCGGCTTCCCGCAGCGGCTCCCCGGCCCGTGCTCCCTGCGGAYGGCATGAGGGGCTGGGCTCACCCCACCTCGCCCGCGCTCCGCACAGACACAGGGAGGCAGTCAGCRATGCGGGTCCTGCTCCAGCACCAGCCGGATACCAGTGCCACACTCCGCGTACCTGCCATGTCACGTTTGTCACGGTACAGCTGCGGGAGGGAACGGTGCGTCCTCCACACCCCCGGACGGCAGCGGTCCCGTCACCCCCCTCATCGGCATCTGTCRCACCTAATGGCTGGAGAAAGCAGGCACAGAGCTCACCCGCGCACATCTTGACCATGTAATATCTTCATAAAAGCTAGTATATTGTTTAAAACAACAACAAACATTCAGAAGAGTTTTGCACACAAAAAGAAACAACTAAGGACGTCCTTTGGGGAACGTAAGAGTGTATGAATTCCTAGAAGTCCYACGGAAATAGGCAGTTGTGATGTGTATGATGTGACTAAGTGCTTGCCCAGCTTCTGCTGTATTGAAACATCTGCTTCTTTGCTTTCCTTGAGCCAAACCTACTGGATAGGACTGTGTCTACCAGAGAAGGCAACTTTTAACTGCACTTTCTAGAAATCTTCTTTTGAGTTTGGTAAGTTGGGTCTTCTCGTTTGCAACTTTTACAACTCTTTAGGCCCACAAGAAATGTTACCTTYTGTGAAGTCTAATGGAAGTTAGTCTTCAATAGACTTCAAAAACCTGCCACAAACCACTTCCTAGTTAATTGTAGTCAAAAGAGGATTTAGCTAACCAAAAATGAGCACTTTTTTACCATGATATGAAATAACTGGTATTGGTATATGGTATTTTCTGAGAAAAGCAAAAGGTAGCTGGAGTCTTATGTTTGGAGTACATACATAGTTGTGTGTGTGTGTGTGTGTGTGTGTGTGTGTGTGTGTGTGTGACACCTTGGCCACACCGTGACATATCCTGAGCTTTGGGTCTCACCCTGTTACTGTGGACAGCAGACACGATCGCTCCACCCTGGGCCAGCACTACGCAACCAGCCCAGGTCCAACCACAGAGCAGAAAGCTCCACCGACTGCTTACATCTGTTCCAGTTTCAGGCTGACACAATCGAATGACAAAATAAGAAGCAGTGGGAAAAAACAAACAAACAAAAAAACCGCCATGAAATTTGTCGTATTCACCCTTTAAACTCTCAAGGTATGTATGGATCACTCACTTCAGTTTATCTAGACTGCGGAAATAGCACAGTCACCCACCTCACCTGCTAAAACCTTACACCACTGTCTCTGCTGATAAGCAGGAAACCGACTGCTCACATTTCTTCAGTGGCAYCTGGCAAACTCACGAGTCCTTAGAAGTGTTGGTGCGATCGCTGACTGCAGCGAGCTCAGCCCCGGCAGCAGAAAGACCTCCTAGAGCAAATGCTGATGTAAACAGGACCAAGGTGCCACCCCCTGGACTGCAACAGCCCGCAAGCCTGGGTGCAGAGAGGGAGCCTGGCAGGTGCTCGGGAAGGGGCAGGGCCCATGCTGGGGGGCTCTGGGGCCAAGGGAAGGAGGCACCTAAGCCTGCTGGGCTGCGTGTGCTGGCGCCCCGACATGCGCCCTGCAGGAAGCGAGAAAAGCACAGAGCCAAATTAATGTTAGTGTTTGCTCACTGCAGCCTCACTRTGTTAAAAAGGAGGGTTTGGGTCGGTATATCAGGATTTCTCTGTAACAGCTCCCATGCACGACACCAACAGCAAAGGCCCTGTAGAACAGAGCAGTACTGCAACAGCACCATGACATAAAGACAGTGAAGAACTGTTGAGAAGACGGCAGGTAAATGGACATGATGGGTACAGCTCACAGCATCACTACCAGGATCAAAGTTTCCCCTTATTCTTAAGTATGAGTACGTAGTATTACATTACAGACTGACCTTGTGATTTCCTGGTGAAGGCAGAAGGTGGGTGTTCAACGGAGGAGACTTCAGGCTGCAATCTGCATGCTCTGACTTAGATGAGACTCCCCCTCTGTATCAGCAGAGCATCTTGTTTGGCTTATGCCACTGTGCTGAAAAAGGAAGCTTGTATGGATACGCTTAAAGCTATTAGGAAACCCTGTGGAGAGCTGCTGATGCCCATTCCACAAGCTAAATCCTTCAGAGGTTTGATAAGTGATAAATCCTGCAGGAGCCTGCTCACATCCTTATTCCACTCTGAAAGGTTTTAAATTCTTATTCAGAACATTGTTCAAGGGAAATTAAAGTCCAAAACGAGAGGGGGCGAAAAGGGCAGGGGGAACTGCCTAAATCAGCTATGCTTGAAATTGCAGATATAAAATTAAAAAGCAACTAATTCAGACTACAGCAGAACTACAGGAGTGTTTCTGCATCAGCATGTGGCCTTCTGAGCAGAGGCTGCAAGTGCAGCCTGAGCCTGGAGGGCCTGAGCATGTGATAGTACAAATGCCCACAAGGGACTGGACAGGCATGTTTAAATTGCAATGCTGTTCTCAAAAAAAACCCAAACAAAATAAAATCAAAACTAAGTAAACACAAGACCACAAGGTTTGTGTAGGTTATCGTCAGACCTGGGCACAGGTTGCCATTGCAGGAGTTTTCTTCCGGAGGGGGAAGCAAGCTACTTTGACAGAAGCAAACATTTTGGAAGCACAAGTTAATTTTGCCACGAGTTGTGGGGGCTGCAGGCTGGCATAAGAGGCAGAACTGGGCAGGCAGGGAGGGCCCTGGCTCCAGAATTCCCTGCTCCTTGGCAGTGCGCTCAGCTGGCCGGCCACCTCCAGCCACCCCTGCCTGCCTCGCTTGGTCACTTCAAACAGCTCTGCAAAACCAGAGGTTTCTGAGAACGTCTTTGTTTTGTGAAAACAAACGTGAATGTCTGTTTTTGGTTCTGTGAATTTCAAAAAGGCATTTTTGACTCACTGTAGTTACTTTTATTGCTTGGCCATTATATTATTCAGTGATGTCTGTGCGCTGGGTGACCCAGGACCCTTGCACTTGTTTCATGTGTAATGCCACAGCACTGCCAGAACGGGCATGGCTGGCTCTGCTGGTGCTATCACACCTCACTGCTGGTTGAGGTTTCCTRGGTCCTCTTGTCCCATAAAGTATATATTGTTCTTAAAGGTGAAGATCATTATCGGTTCGCCTATGGCTGTGGGGAATAAATTGCTGTACTTATTGCATGTTTAATTAAGTATCTTCCTAAAAGTCATGCTACAACCCAACCAAACAGCTCTGTGGTTGGGAAAGTACTTTGACTTGTGCAATGCAGCAGGGTTGGGCTAAAGCAGAACAGATTTTTCTAAAAGGTCTCTTTTGATCTCTCAGCAGATCAGAGAATGTCTTTCATTAGACATGTTCAGGAACAGGTTAGACCACCATCTGCTGCTGATGCTATCGACACAGCTGAGCTCGCCTTGGTGTAGATGATCTCTTCCAGCCCTATATTTCTATGGCAACTTGTGTTTTTTCACTGCTTTCAGAAAAATGGTTCAGTTAGTGGGTTGAACTCCACAACAGAGACATACATATTGTCTGATTTCATTGCTGAGCTACGTGCTCAGAGCTACAGCAAGTATGTRGCAATTCTCAAAGCCATAGATTCACTGCTAAGAACTCCTATTTCTCATTGAAGGTAATACATGCTGTTACTTCACCTGGCCATCTCCCTGCTTGTGCGCTCAACAGTTTGTGCACCCAAGTCACCAAAGTCTGCACTCAGAAGTGTGGGACGCTCCTGCTGGGGACTGGCAAGGAAGTGAGCCCTACCGGTCTCTAATACCTGTAGCAGAAGAAAAATATTAGGCATTAATTTAAATTTATTAAGCAAATGGAAGAAAATCTCTCTTCACTGGATCTCTTTAATGCATATCCAGCAGAAGAATATAAAAAAAGTGGTTATTTACATACAGCTACTTTGACATTCTTGGCCTAAGATACAAAACAACTAAAAACTATGTCTATCTAAAACTATACTATCTAAAAACTGTGAATTTAGCTTTAAGTATCTTTAAAAATATATCCTTTTTATGGCACATCTTTATGTGGGCAGGAGGATATGCTCAGCGCAGGGATTSAATGATGTTGAAATTGGCTGGGTTACATCGGGACATTGTAACATGGACTTGCAGACCAGTGGAGGAACAGATGAGGAAGGAAGAARCCATCACCATGGCCATCTCCAAGGTGAAGGACTTGGGATGCTGACAACCTGCTGTATTTCGCTATCACACCAGAGAAACGAGTAGGTGGTAGGAAGTGTACACATCAATTTTACTCCTATTAGCAGCATTATTGAGATTTTTTTTTTCTGCAGTAGTAACAGTGTCATGTTCTCTTTCTTCTTCTCTTCTGCAATAATTAGACTGAGACAAAATTTTCCATTAGACTGTTAAGTTTTCATTTTTTTCTAATAACAGATTATTGACTTTATATATAAGATGTGTCTTTCTGCTTGTAATAAGCCTTTGAAAGTCACACTAGTTCACCTGGAAGTGGCAGTGGAAGAGAGCAGCAGTGCAGAAGGSATGTACTGGCAACGGTGTCACCAGATGGCACTCCAGCAAGGTGCCCAAGTGCTGCTGTCACCGTCTAAGTTCACCTAAGCTCACAATCTAACCACCTCTCCTCAGAGCTCAGCAGCAGCGTCATCTGTGCCAAGTGGGCACCTGGCCAGAACACGGTGGGGACACCCATTAAAAGCAACAACTCTTCATCTTGCAGATCATGGGGAAACCATCCTGTTGGTATCATGGGTCATGCCCCCTCCTCACCATCCTGCTTTCTGATAATGTCTTGCAGATACCTGTGTTGGTCTAATTGCTACTGAAAACGATAGACAAGCCTCTCACCAAAGACAACAGTCAAGCCCCAAACCAGGAAAGGGCCAATGTGGAGTTATTAGAAACACAGAGAGACAATAATCTAGAAGGATTCAATGACTATGTGAGTTAATTACTAAATAATACAGAAAAGGGACGATCTTGGTTCTCAGGTATCTAAATCCAGTACCTAAAATGGAGGACAACCACGCAAAAGCAGAGGGCTTGCAAAAGCAAAGTGAAGTTAGTCCCACAGCCATGGGATGTAATGCAATATGGGACAATAATTGGAGGAATCAGCTCGTAGGAAATGGCTACAACAATATAACGTGAGGCAAATGAACTTGACTTAGTTCACTGTAACATCCCTGTGTAGACAAAGTCTTAGAGTACATGCTCTGGTTCTGTACTGGGCAATACATGATAAAAAGTAGTGAGATCCTTCCTCTGTGTCAGTGCTGTGGAGTCACCACGTCACTTGTTAGTGGGAGCAACACATCCTAGGAATCAACATTAAACATCTCTTTCCTGAAATCACAGAACCACAGAATGGTTGAGGTTGGAAGGTAACTCTAGAGATCACCTAGTCCAAGCCCCCTGCTCTGGCAGGGACTCTCAGAGCACAGGGCAGCATCCAGGCGGGCTTGGAAGATCTCCAGAGAAGGAGACTCCACRACCTCCCTGGGAAGCCAGTTTCAGAGCTCTGGCACCCTCACTGTCAACAAGTTCTTYCTCACATGGAAATGGAACTTACTGTGTTTCATTTTATACCTATTACTCCTCCTGTCACTAGCCACCACCGAGAAGAGTTTGACCCTTTCCTCTTTACATTCTCCCCTCAGGTATTTGTACATGTTGATCAGATCCCCTCTCAGGCTTCTCTCCAGGGTAAACAGGTCCAGCTCACTTAGTCTTTCCTCATAAGAAATACAAATTCTCTCTTTACATCTTTTTACCCAGTACTCAAGAAAGTATGAAAGTAGGCATGTAAAAATTTCCATCATTCTTCATTTAATGTGCACTGAATCCAGTCTCCGTCTTGTATGCACATACAGAGCCATTCGTAAGTCTCATTAAAATGACCACATAGCTGAAAAAAACTGAAGTCAGTGTCRTTGTTTCGTATTTAATGGCATAAAAGTTATCATTTCAGTTCATGCTATGTAAGAGCACAGTAATCATCCAGGCCTTATAAAGTCATGACCGTACAGCGAACCTCATGAAAAATTACTGGCAAACATTAAAAAATAAAAGAAACTTCTCTTAAAAAATGTCCAGCCTATGCAATGCATAAGAAGAGATAAATGAATGTTTCTGATATCCTCATAGTGCCAGATATGTTACACCAAGTTCATTTCACGTCTTTTCTCAATTGCTTCCTTTATAAATACTTTACACAAAGAAAGTAAATAAATACAACGGTAAAAATGTTTTTGCTTGAGAACACCATACTATCCTAATRCATGTGATAACACAGGAAAGTAAATGCTAAACAAAGCAAATGACAAACAAAGCATGATTTAACGCACAGTCTGTAAAGACAATGAAACAAGAGGCATGCACCACACCACACTGCGTCCCACAAAGCAAACTGCTTGTCTAGCAGAGTGCTGAAAAGCTTTGCAGCCCTTTGTCTTTGCTGATAAATCAGTTTCTGGTGACTGTGCAGGCAGACAATAAAAAGGCATTGGCAAATTGGAGCGAATTTTAACCGCGCGTACAAAACGGCTGTGTCGTTGCACAGAATGGTAACACAGAAGTAAACATGGAAGTGAAAGCATCACAAATGTCGCTCTGTTTTTACAAAATGCCAAGTTCCCTAAAGTTGAATAAAAAAGAAGCCCTCATGAAAAGCAAAATGTCACTGCTGTTCTGAAAAACACAGCAAAGCCAGCAAGCCTGCTAGTAAGACAGGCTGACAAAGATGCATCTATAGTAAATGAAGACTGAACTTTCCAAAACGTCTATGCAGTTACCTTGACTATGCATGGTGGTTACAGTACTTTCAAGTCCAGTTATGGATAGAGTATGAAAATATAATACAAATTAAAAAAAAGGATGCTCTCAATGTGTCTTGCAACAACAACTCTGTTCCAAAATGCTGTAAAAGCACCATGATCACTGGGTATAATGAGACCTCCACACTGTGGAGCTGATAGTGGGTAAAGAAGAAATTCCATTGTTTGCAATATATTTTCTGTACGTGAATAAGTCCCAAACTTTAGAGTATTCTGTGAACAACAAATCATGAAAAGTATATGAAATTTCTCTTTTTAGCTGGTGAATCTTTGTTTAGTGTGACTCCTAGGGACTCCTGTTCCTAATGTGTCACCAATGAATCTGCAAAGAGGAGATGATTTGTCACAATAGATTTGTTCAAACCCATTTTATCTTGATCACACATGCTCAGAAGCTCCTTTCATGTTTTCTATTTTCCTTTCCYTCTTGCAGGTATTTGAAAAAAGGCCAGCCTCTTCCACTATATGGCTTCCACACTAATCCCTGCTTATACAATCAGTAATGCAGATCTTCAATTCCTATTGTTGCTTATTATCATCTCCTTATTGTTTTGAAATTATGTTCACTGTCTTTCAACAACTTAGGGCCAGCAGCATGCTCTGAGGTATGATTCTGAAAGCAGGATTATTTCATGTTGTTCAAAGTTCTAGGACAGGTCAAGAATGTCCATCTGTGGATTTCTAGGTTCCTCCGAACACAATCATTTTTTTTTCCACTTGGACCTATTTTATTTGATGAAAAATGGTATGCTGTACATTTCTGAAAAAGACTAAGAATGCATGAAATCAGAAATGAAAGAAGGGACTGCATAATTTTTCTTTGTGTCCAATCATTTTGTTTTGATCTGAAAAACATAATGCCCGTGAAGAAACCACTTGCCTACATATAGACAGAAACAAAGGCTGGCTAAAAGAAAAGATATTCAATTTTGGAAGTCTCCTGATAAAAAGAAAAAAAGGGAAAACACTCTTTAAATTATTACATGATAGTATTGTCTTCTTTTCATCAGCTTTTATGAAGAGCCTGCCAGTAAATAAGCTTATGAGAGAACTGGAAATGGGACCAAAAAAGATCAATACCCTTAATAGCCGAGGTCTGTGCCCGCTTTTATATCTGTCCCTGAGAGGACAATTACCATTTACCTGATCCAGCAAGTATTTATTCAAGAACAGAACATTTATGTCCAAAATGAGAGGAAACAAATACATGCCAAATTCTTTGGCAGAAATTCATTAACACTCCATTCAATAATTTGGCCAATTAGCCACACTGCTTTCCCAACTGCTGATAAAACAAGGGCCAAGAGCCACTTTAACATTCAGTTTCAGTGGATGGATTTGCTTGCCTTGSTTTCTGCTCTTCTGTTGCACTGCCACAGGCTACCACTAGGTTAGATACACTGCTGGCATGTCCTGGTCTATTTAATTTGTCCTTTATAGACTTCGCTTTCCGAGAGTGGCTGTGCAAACTTTTTGATCGTAGTGATGGGAACTCGTAAGTCCTCTCTGGCTTTACTGATAGTAAGTTCTCTGTCTCAGTTTTGACCGTGGCAGGCGTAGAGGTGTTAGAAGTATTAGTAACTGCTTCACCAACATCACTGTCATCATCTGTGTCCGTCTGTAACTGCTTCTGCTCTGCTTGCCTTTCTGCTTCAGAGCTAAACCCAGGGTATTCTGGAGGACGTTCCTGGGAAAGCTGCTGCTCAACTTCGTATTTCCACTCTGCAGCCCACTGTTCAACTGTAGCAGGGCACACTTGATCCAAGATGGTACTGTACTCCGTGGCCCAGTTGTTAACTCCTCCAACCAGCTTTCCACCCTGTGCAAATATAAAGCTCCTTGACTTCATCATAGTGGTTTGACAAGCACTGAAAGTTTCTGGAGGATAATAGCGCATGGCTTTAGATTTGTCCAAGGGATAAGAGATGGCTGCCTCTAACTTAGTCCGTGCTAATTTTAACTGAGTGTTCTGATACTCTGATCTTGGTACTGACTGTCTGTTCATAACATCCATCTGGTTTATCCTTTGATGAACCATTTCATCACTTTTGAACATCCCCAGCTTTACATCACCAAAACCACCTGAACTAGACCGGGGTCTGGAAACATTCTGTGCAATTTCTAGTGTAGATTTATTGTAATCTGCTATATTGACTGCATTAGCACTGGATGCATAATGAAGACCAGTCTGATGTTCTGGGAGGAGCATTTTTGGGTCTGCTCCCTCTTCTTTTGTACCAGCAGAAAGGACTTTTTTACGCAATCCCAGGGCTGGTGACATAGGAGCGATACTGTCATCATATGTTAACTCATCACCACTGACGTGGTATCTGTATGTGCTGTAGCCATCAGAACTGTTGACACTGCTTTGTCTTAGGAGATACGCAGCATCACACTCAGAGGAAGCCCGTGAGCGCGTGTACGTCAGCTCAGACTTGTCAATGCCCGCCAGCTTCTCAAGGGCATTAACCATCCGACCGGACAGCTCTTCCAACTGAGAGAGCCGAAGATCGACTGTCTGCAGGGAAGCTTTCATAAAATGTTCTCTTTCATTCACTTCTTCAAGCCTCATAGACATATTTTCAACTCTGTTGGACAGAAAACAGGAAGCATTGAACAGACACTGCGGAACAGTGCAATAACCTGTTATGAGCTCCCAGCTAMCATTTTCTTCTTAAGGCAAAATTCTGTCCTATGCATCATTATGAGTCATGAATTTTTTCCACGCCTGTCATCAAAACCATGTGCATTTTTAATCTATGCTTTCCTTCCACCATATTAGAGGTGTAATTCACCATATTGAATTTTGAGGAGATTTACATGCTCAGCAGTGTACAAGAGTTGCAGCCCTTAGGGAAAACTGATTATTACATTTCTCTCCAAGTGTGCCAAGCACTTCACATTCACTTGTCATTTTTTATACTGTGAGGCATCAATTAAAATGAAGAATATTGTCTAAAGAAATGTTCACAGAATGACTTAAAATAGCACCAAGGCACCTTGTAAAACCGGTTTTGTTGCTGCGTGAGAGAATACGTGCTTGCTGTTTATGGAATTCCTTTAGCTCCTGAAATACCTTTTAATTCCTTATCAGAGCTGAAGGCAGTGAAATTAATGTCAAGTTCAATGAGAAATATTTCTTTCCATTTTCTTTTATCATTTATATCGTAATGGAAGCAAAGGTACCGGAAGAATGCACGTAAAAGCTGGGCACCAGGATGTGACTAGAGATCATCCTCTAGTAAATCAACCGTGGAAATTAAATTAACATCCTTTTGCTCTCACACAYAAAGGATGATGAAGCATCTGGAGCAAGAAGCCATGAGAAATACGCAAATCTGCTTTGTGGCCATGGACCATAGTGAATCAGTGAGGCTTACCATCCCTGCTTTATTCACTGTCACAATACCTAGGATTTTGACAAATTGCCATGGATAAATAGATCAATAGAAATGACTCACGTACAGAGAGGAGATTTCATTTACTTCTCTATTCTCAGACTTCACATTATAAATACAGCAAGATGTTCAGTGCCTTCCTTCAAGAAAGATATAAAATTCCTTCCAGTGCATAAATGACTGATAGAGCTACTTTATGAGAAACATTAAAAGGAAGAGAGCTCTATTTGGCATGGTTCACCAATAAAATACTGTCTGGCAAAATGAAACAAGAGAGTACTTAAACTGTGCATCACTTTCAGCATGAGTTTTTTTTTTTTTTTTTTTTAATAATTTAAAGGAAGTGATGAAAGATCTCATCCTTTGATTTAGAGCTGCCACCAGAATGGAGAGAGTCTTCAGGACAGGTCCTGCTAAATGACTGAGTGAGGAAACGCTGCTGCCACTCTCCCTGTGCGCTCACACAGCAGTAAGCAAACACCACTCAGTCCTCAGAATAGCTTAACAATTTACACATGAACATCCTCTGTGTTTTAGATAGGAAAGTTCATATAGAGAAGCTAAATGTCTCGTCCAAAGCTTCGAAGATCTGCAGTAYGGATTCAAATTCAGAAGGTCCTGCTGCCGGGCTGTAGTGCAAACGATACATACAACTGAGTGACGCTCAGGACTTCTTTCATTTACTTCATTTCATTCATTCTTTCATTTGTTCATAATGGTCTGATGAGATATTGGAAGCTCAATAACTAGCAATTTGCTTAGAAAGCTAAAAAGCAGATCTGTGAGCTTCAGATAGCTGAGGGAGGAGAAATTACTGTGAACAAAAATGGGTTTGAGGCAAAGCTACCCAAATCAGAAATCAGCAGCCTTAGTTACCTACCGGCAGCAGCAGCAAAAAGATTGCTCCTGTGAGAGCTGCACATGCACACACACCTAACCAGGACYAGGATTAGCTTCTGAACTGGAGTGATGGTCTCCATGACTGCACGTCTTTTGTACTTGACCTCAACTTTTGTTTTAATAGTGACACAAAAACTAATATATTGTTACAGTCTTAATGTGGATATTTTGTGTTTTTGTGTTTAGTTTTCTTTTTAAATGGGTACCTTTCAGAGGTGACTCTGATACGTTCATCATTAGATGATTGCTGCTCATCCTCTTTTTCCTGGAAATATTCTTCTACACACTGCTCTTCAAACTCATACAGTTTTTTTAGCTCTTCATCATTCAGAAATAATTCTGTGTAAAAGAAAAGAAAAAAAAATCAGTTTCCCTTTCTTGAACTTGTTGGTTAATTTAAAGCCTATTTATTATATTATTTTGAATATGTGTCTGAAGATTCTATTCCTGCACTAAATGAACAAACTATTTTGTAAATCAACACTTAGACAGAGATGGTTACAGTTCTGAAGACAAAGTAATGGCTCTGATTTTATGACCATCCACTGAGGATTCTATTTGCTCTATGTTCTTTGCACATCTTGATAGTAGAGTGCTATACCTAGAACAAGTTGACCACAACCAGATGTATAGATCTTAAGGGATAAAGTGCAGGCCAATCTCTGCCAGTCTGATTGTTTCTTATTTCAAATACTGTTCTGAAAAGTGTTGGTTATAGGCAACAGATAACTAATATAACAGATTGTTTCCTGGAAAGTTTTGGATAAGATCTTTAAAATTTATAATAGTGTTGAAACAAATCCAAGAGAAATACAAGCTCTTGGGAATGTTTCACCTTTTGTTAGGATTTGTCTAATTTTATTGGGACATTTTATTTTATCCCTATTTTATAGGGAGCCTTTCATTTATTTTTTCTTCTTAACCAGAAGCACATTTTGCAAGAAAATGATTATTTACAAGTAAGTTTCCTGTGAAATGTAGAAATAAAGGAGTAACTGTTTGTGAGCATCTGCATTTTTCAAGGAAGCATATAGTGAATAATCAACAATTACGGAGTATATAAGTAGCAGAATCCTTGCAGCTCCCCTTTGAAATGAGAGATTTAGCATACGGAGAAATAAAAGCAAGCTATGACTACCTCTAGTCATAGCTAGGAGTCATAGTACTCTGAGATACTGACGCTGTGATTCGCTTCTTCTCATTTTCCTATTTGCCTTTGCCACTGTGTGGTTTTCAGTAGAATTTGGTAAATCTGAAACTAGTTGAGGCAGCTTTGGTAGGRAAATTTATTTAAGAATGTCTGTTAAAGAAAGCATTCACTAGCAGTACAGCATCCCATATTCTCCAGAGCCCAAGGAGCTCAATAGCTGTTAGTTTGATAATAAATACTGTCCCTTACTGTTTTCTGCAAATAATGGACTGTCAAAGTGAAAAAAAAATTAGTAGCTCAGCACTAGAAAAGCAGCTGCTGTATGGTAATATGGTGGGAAAAGCTCCACTTAGAGAAGATTCCTCACATACTCAGTCCCCTGTCACGCTCATCCTGGTCTCCCTCACGCTTCTTGCAGTGACAACAGATCCGCTTGATAATTATGTAGAGGTGGCTGAAGATGATCATTGGTGGGGGAAGGACGGGTCTGTCGTTGAAGGTCATGATCAGTTGGTACCGCTGGAACTTCCAGACCTGGTTGGATATTGATTTTACCTCAAAAAAGGTGTTGCTGAAAGGAAACACAGGCACAGTCTCTGTTAGGCCCCTAAGTTCAGCTGTCACAGAGTGAGTACACAATGAAAAGGAAGCAAAAWAGCAACATGAGGTCACACAACTTTCAAGTCAGCCCTTTGTTGATGCCACTGAACTTGCAGACTTGCAGACTTTAACCTCACTAATGACTAACCTGAACCCATGATTTTATTGTTCTTTTCCTGGGAACCAAAGCAGAACGTAGCGCTCTGCATCCCTCATGTCCCCACTTGCAACAGTTCTCCTCTTAGACCATTTGCTTCTGTTATATAAAGACTGCTAGAAGTCAGTAGTGGAAAGAAACTTGTACAATTTATGAATCACATAACTAGTAATTTGGAGCTCGGTTATAAAGTAAATATTTCTACTAAAACATGCTGGGGTTCGGTATTAAATAAAATATTAAATCCACAAGAAGTATTTTGTACACTAAACTCCAAAGCTTCACATAGTTTTCCTTTAATATGTTAATCAGCTTGACCTACATAGAAGACTTGAGGCTTTCACAAAATGTCCTAAATTCCAACTTTATTCATTCAAACTTCTGACTCGAGAACACAGTAGACATTCTTAAAGGGGCCTCTTAAAGTAAGCTGTTCCTGGAAGCCATGAGCTTATCAGTTCTACACCCAAACRAGACGTGCTAAGAAGGGATTTTACTTTCTAATTTAAAGGATATGAAGGAAGAAAAACTGGACAGTATTCAGTCCAGAAATAACAACAATCCTGGGTACAGAATACCAACTGACAGAAAGCAAATCTTGATGTTCTCTGTCTGAGATAAAGCTTTTCAAACTATTTTAAAGGGTTCCTAGTGATACTGGCACTTCCTCTTTTATACTTTCTACCCCACTTCTTTTTTTCTAACTTGTTCTGCTTTAAAATACTTACATTTACAAACCAGTTAAAGCTTACCCTCAAAACCAGAAAGTGCTGAGCACACATCCTTTTTGGTTTCTTTTGCATAGTTTATTTACCACTGATAACAAGACAATCTGACATCACTCTGTATCTCTAGGAATAGCAGGGAAATTCCCCAACTAGAACCCAGGCTCTTGCAAAAACGCTGGGATGGCAGGTGTTAACAGCACGACCTACTTCCCAAACTGCTGATTCCTTGGTCTCTTCAGGCCAATAATAGATACTATTGTAGGGTTCTTCTTTCCCCCTCATTGTGTGACTAGCATTTGAACACTTTGAAATTCATGACCTTTTAAGCTACATATATCACATGAAAGATGGGCTTTGTTAGCTGTAGATTTCTGGGCACAAAATGAAGCATTTTTCTGGTTACGATGCCAGTTCCTTATGCCAGGAAGCCCTCCAACACTGCGTGCTTATGGACAAAATAAATCACCTGCTCCCTGGTGCTCTACTCAGGTAGTGTCCTGGAAAGTAGATATTTCTATTTTTTTACTGCTAAGTCACAATACGAAAAGCATGCAGAATAACGGTAGACAGAAGGAACAAAGGTAGGTGAAAACACATGTAAGCTTTGCCCTGGGGAATTTTATATATGGATGCATGGAATACTATTAAGAATCTGTACAGCGACCATTGCTGGGCCAGCCATACACCTAGCCATGGATCTTGGCAATGTCTTTTCTTAAGGCAATATAAGCTCCTTTTCTGGAAGCTCTAAGAACCCTGGAGGGTCCTGATTTCTTTTCCTAGATTAAAAGCAAAGCACAAAAGGGGCAGAGGATGCAGTGAAAGCCCCCTAGTTGTGATGTTCAGATTTTCATTGTGCACTGAATAATGTTTGTTAGTAGTTACACAGGCTTCCATCACATATGTAGCAGGTTTCATGTATTTAGTTTTCCTAATTTTCAGGACAACCTTGCTGCTTATCTTCAATTAAYGACAATCAGAGCTAGCCAGATTCTCTTGTATGCATCACTGCAATTGCTGTTAAAGCTCTAGCAAGCTTTCTTCCATTCTTTCCCAGCATGTAAACTATTACAAATATTTGACAGCCATGTTCACAGAATAACTAGATTCAGAATGCAAACCCTTGCAAAAATCAGCTGGTGGGTTCTCAGTAAAGTAAAGTAGTAAAGTAAAGAAAGTAAAGATAGTGCATGATCATTGACATACTTGAAGACAGCAATGAGCAGGTTTACCAGCAGGATGTTTGCT
This sequence comes from Nothoprocta perdicaria, assembly GCF_003342845.1. Classification (NCBI taxonomy): domain Eukaryota; kingdom Metazoa; phylum Chordata; class Aves; order Tinamiformes; family Tinamidae; genus Nothoprocta; species Nothoprocta perdicaria. The sequence continues at coordinate 806,098 of NW_020454239.1, forward strand.
ACCAAGAGGTAACAGGCCATAATAGCAGGAGTGAGCCAGGCCCCCGGGATGCATGGGGGCAGGCGTTTACCATCCTCGTCATAAAGGTTGTCCCCACACGGAGCTGAGGAGAAAACAGAAAAGGTACTTTTCACAAATTGTCCCATATTAAGAACGCTGTCCACATATGTCATTAATAATGATKTATATAGAATTTACCAACTGGTAAATTCTAGCCCAAAGATAATAGCCCAAACCATGGTCGGGGGGGCTTCATTCACACCCTCTGCCTATGCACCTGAGCATCTCACAACGGTGACACCAAAATAGATGGGTGAGAATGAGACAAAAACTGAAAACACTGATTAAATCAATATTAAATAATTTCCTGAACTAATTCTGAGAATGTACTGGTTGCCTTGATTAATAGTTGACTTGAAGATAAATAAATACAAAAAGGTTGTTTTAAGTGCAGGGCTGACAACAATTTTAAATACAAAGCTAAATTTTGGAAGCACTAAATATCAGGTAAAAATGAATAACTTTTTTCATCTGAAATCCCTATAATAAATCTGGCAATAAGTTTATTATGGATGTAATTTATATGATTTGATAAAAAGCAGTATTTTTTATTAGTTTCTAAAAGATCCCTCCAACCTCACCCCCAAAAAAATATTTGAAAGCATATCAGTCTTACATAGTCTAGAGGAAAAAGGATATTTAGACAATGATTAACAATGTCTTTTTTTTTTTTTTTTTAACTTTACACCTAGGTTTTCCTATTTATCATAAATAATATCTAGGTAATATCATAAATAATATCTAGGTAATCAAAGGAAATTATTCTTATCATGACACTCATGCAGCATATTTTTTAACGAGAATCACTTTAGTGGCAGGGTACTAGAAACAAGTCATAGCAACCACATAAGCCAAACTGAAACTTCTGATCTGCAATCTGTATTAAAACAAACCAATCTCCTCTGTTTCTCTTCAGATGAAAGTATTTCATTAGGAAAACAACAGTCATACCTGAATATTGGATGAGCCCGATAATTAAAATGTCAGTATTCAGTGATGAAAAAGATTAATGAATATATTCAGCTAAATGAGATTACCAACTCCCCACAGAGACTTACGATTAATTTCCATGGCATAGACTGAACAGCATTCCAAAGGAAAGGAGAAAAGGGGAGGCAGGGAGAGAAAGAAAGAAAACAATGGGATAATATGAAAAAAAAAGAAAACAGATGATTGAAAATATAGTCTTGCGGCCAAGAAAAGATAAGCAACTCAAATGTTAGCGCAGCAGAGACATATGCTTAGAAAGAAGCTCTTTGTTTGAACTGCACTGCATCTGCAATTTCCTTTTCATCTTGTCTTCCCCAAAGGTTACATATGGCAGCAAACTCATGACATTAGAAATAAATCACAAGCGCTGCTGGCAGATGATCATTTAAATATACAACGTATTTCAGGCAAGTAAACAAAACTGACGGCCACCACAAACGCAACACAACTGAGCAGACACAATCATCGCAACTCTCCCAGCTATTAATAAAACATTCATCTATATATTTTTAGTGAAGCTGTCACAAATCAGCCTACCAGTTGTCTGAATAGCTGAATACCTACATTTCCCTTAATAATGATATTACCTTAACACTGATACTATTGGAGTTTATAATATCATTAAAGGCCATTTGACTAGCAGTTGGAGCACTAGCTTACCAGTCTCTAAATGGTGATTGTAGGATAAACTCCACTATTGAGAGAAACTCAGCCTCTGCAACTCTCTGTTATATAGTAACATTGCTGTTGGACATTAAAAGCCACTAACTTCTTGCTCAGAACCAGCTTCTAAACTAGCGTGAACCAGAGTGAAGACTATGTTGGGCTGCATTAGGAGAAGGGTAAGGAAGGAGGCCCTTCTCCTCTGCTCAGCCTTAAGGAGGCCACAGCTGGAAGGCTGAGTTCAGGGCTGGGCTCCCCAGTACAGAGATTTGGTGAAGCAAGCCCAGTGACAGGCCACGGAGATGGTGAAGGGACTGGAGTAGGAGACTGATGTGGAGAGGCTGACAGAGGAAGAACTGCTTAGCCTGGAGATGAGAAGGCTTGGGGCAGGGCATCTTATTCATGTGTATAAACATCTGAAGGGAAGATGTGAAGCAGTGGAGCCAGACTCTCTTCAGTGCTATCCAGTGAAAGGACAAGAGGGAACAAAAACATATTGAAATACAGGAAATTCCATTTAAACAGAAGAAAAATGACCCATCTACTGCAAGGATGGTCACACACTGGAACAGTCATCAAGAAAGATTGTGGAGTCTCCATCCATACCCCATTGGCAGGACCTAGGCAACCTGCTCTAATCTAGTCCACTTAGGCCAGACTGGATTAGATCATCTCTCCAGAGGTTCTTTCTAGTTCTGCGATGTGCGGTCTTTTATCTTTAGRTAAAATCCTGTCCAGGTGAAGCCAATGGAAAGATTCCCACAAATCCTGGATCATTTAATACTTTTTCCATAAATTGTTTACACTCAAGGGCCTTGGCAAAAATACCCACAAGCATCTGTTGCAGAACCTGCCCATGGTGATCACTCCCTGATGACTAACGAGATTGCTTTTGTGGTATATTTACAGAGCACCATGAAAAGATCAGAATGAAAACTTGTTACTGAAAGCAAAAAGAGCCTTAGAAATCAGCTTGTGGGCTTGTAGAAACAAGACATTCATGGAATAATTGAAACTCAGTCTAATTAGAACTCTTTGTGCAGGCATTTTATGCTTATAAGTTAAGATACTAGCTTATGCTTAAGGTAGAGGAATGTTTACGTCCTGGTGCAGTTAGCACTGCAAGTAGCTGAACTGGACTGATGTCACTGGAAAAGCCCTCTCCACATTTTTTTGAAAGTCTGGGTGGTAGGGAGGGGTGGGGGGATTACCAAAACTCTCTCACCTTGCTGAGGAAAAATTTCTAATTCAGAAGGGTGAACTGTGTATTCGTGAAAAATAACTGAAAACTAGAGCAGTCTGGAACACCACTTACAATGAAGAGATCAATATTATTGGCAAGGCACGAGTTATGTTTGACAGAGAAATCAGAATACAAACAGTCTTTGTTCAAATGGATTCATGATGTGCTGTAAGAGCCACGGATGAGGAATATCCCGTTTCAGTCGTTTCCTGCTCTTATAAGAATTAAACACTAGAGAAAACCTAAGCTTAGCCTGGCTTGCCTGTGCAATGAAGCTACAATATCAGGTGACTCTACATGTCAAAAGTAATTTAACATATTCTAAGTGACATTATGAGACAAGTATTTCTAAGGAAAAAGGAGATGACAGGATCACTGTAACAGTGTAGCTTTAGGAACAGATTAATGACATTTCCTTCTTTCTTAGTAGGTTTTCCTACATTTTGATATTTGGTACAAAGCTTCTCATGATCATGACAACTTTTTTCACCAAACTTAGGCCTCACAGGGTCTTCTGCCTTCACTTACTGCTTTTCTATATAAGCAGCTAGCGTATATATTGCTGCTATAGTATCAGTAGTATACACTATTGTATAGCGTATAGCAGTTTATATTGCTTCAGATAAAATGCAAACTGGGTGATACACACAAAAGATGACCAGCTTTTATATAAGAAAACCTATTTCAGTCTCAAAGATAATCAAGCAGAATTTTCTTTTCCTCCTCCCCCACCCCACAGATTTGGGAAATCATCYACATGATGGACGGAACTCCATTTCTGGAAAGTAGGCAGAAATACAAACAGGAGTAAAAATATATATTAATATTTTTAGCTCACTGCTTCTGCTGGGAATTGTTGTTGAAAGAACAGGTATATTTTCATCTCCTGTACATGGAATATGTTTTTATCTTCTGTTAGCACTGGCTGTTAGTAAAACATTTGTTCAAAATAAAGTTTCAGAATGATCTCTGCCGATCCCTGTGAATAAATGGAACATTTTATAAGCAATGCTGTTATATTCTCTGATAGGAAGAGTATTTTAGACTACATCACACTCAGTGTTAGCTGAATTTGAAAACATCCTGACAGACACGACACGCAAGTGGGGAACAGAAAATTGTTTAGTGTCCAGAGTCTCTCAAAAGAAAACTCTCTAGATAACACTATTTTCAGATTCAAAACAAACATTAATTTAGATCTGATCATCTGCCTCAGAAACAGGAAACAGACTCTTACTATGAATTCTATTCTTACGGTCTATCTGGTCTGCGAACACCTCTCCGTAGATCATCCAGTAGGGCATATAGAAGATGTTGCGAGCTAGTCTCCAAGAAGGCTTCTCATCTGGGTGCAGAATAGCTTGGCGGGCTACTCCAAAACTCATCAGAACCACAAGCATAATTACCACAAAGTAGAGCATGTCAATCATCTGCACAGAGGGACCACACAGACAGAAATTCTTGTCATGATCAACTAGAACGGTAGTATCAGCATGTCTACTTGCAAACATACATTCAAGCAAACAGGAAAGTACCCGGAGAATAAACACATGCCCACAAATATTACTGGTATTATTCTTTGACTATAACTACTGATCATGAATTGAGTGTGTGTGTGTGTATATATATATAAATATATATATATATATATATATATATGGACAAGAATCAGTCTTTTTAAAAAAATAGATTTTATATTTAAAAAGATTTAAAATGTTAAGACTTTGCTTTACAGATTATTTTCTGCACTCAAGTGCACTCCACTGTGCCTACAGCACAGACTCCATTCTGAAGGCAGGGAACTGACATAAACATTACTGTACCACCTCCTCCCTATAACTCATGGCTTTGTGGATAATTCCAGTGTCTTGGCAGTCTGCTATTGYTTCAGGGGCAGAAGGCTGATAAGGTGAACTGGCTACTATGATTTTCAAATAGTTTTGCCCTTGATTCAAGCAAGATTGCCCTTGATCATTAGCAAGAGTAGCACATCTGTGTGTGAAGTTTGCAAGGCAAGAATTTAGTCCTATATCATGGCATTTATTCGGAGTCCTACTCAGTTTTAAAGCCTTTTTTTTTTTTTAATTAGAATATATTTTAGTTTCCCATGTGTCTCTAACATATATATAATTTACAAAAACTTGAGTACTAACCATCTTTCCAATCATCATGACGTAAGGTCCCAGATACTTGTTCACACCAAAGATATCTAGTACTCTTATGTACCAGAAAATTATATCTACACAGTAAATCACTCTTCCATAACTCATGTATGGCTGCTTCTGTAGACGAAGAATTGCTCCTATCATGAATACTGAGATAGCCACTAGGTCGGTAATATTCCAGTATTCTTGCAGCCAGACTTTCACTTTTTGGCTCAGTTTGCCAGGTTCTGACATCAGAATCTGAAATAAAAAGTGAACAAGGAAATAGTTAAGAACGGTTCCAAGTTACACTTTAGAAATAACAGCTATGAGACAAGACCAATCTGGGACACCCTGCCACAGAAAAATCAAACTAGTTTGGTCTTATGCAGCAATTTTTTTTTTGTCACCAATAGGCAGCATTTTCTTTCCTCTCTGTTTCTACTTTGGCTTAATTAGGCTTCTTTGTTAGCAGCCTAATTAAGCCTTAATTAGGCCAAGGGCAAACCCAACTGCAGCATGCAAATATGGTGAATGTTTTTATGCTGTCTTCCCCATATAAAAGCACTGAGAGAAAAGTTAGATACTGCTCCCGGCTAATTCCTCCAAGGTGCCTGCAGGCTGCATCAAAAGTGAACAATGGAATCAACACATCTGGTAACTACTGAGATTTCCTTTGAGCTATGGCCATGCCCTACCTTGGAAATACACGTAAGAAGATGACCAACCTCACTCTGATTACTATCCTCAGGGCATTTTTGCCTGACCTTTTGCCTTTGAAGAGAAGGTTCTAAGATACAGGAATGGGTTAYAGATGAAACTCTCTAGTGATGGACAGTTTGAGACTCTATCCCCAAATATCTATAGATAGCCAATTGCCTCTTGGCTAAGTCCATGTCACTATTACCTTCAAGGAAGTTCCAAGAATTATCTTAGTATGATCAGACKTTACCTCTCTTACTTTCTCTAAAGCCAAAGTCACAATGTAGGAGATGACAATCCATTCCTGGACTGATGGACACTGTTCCATTGGCACCAAGATCATATAATTAAACAGCATCAAATAACCCAGGTATGATATCTAAAAATAAATAAATAAAATCTATTATGGACTTCAGATGTCAGATTCTAGGATCCATTTGCAGTTAGGCAGTATTCAGTTACTTGAGATAACTGTCACAGAAAGAATCAGTCCCTGTTGGTTTCCAGCAGGAAGCCAGCAGTCATCTGTGACTGGTAAAGCTCAAAACTTGGAAGAAAAGCAGGAAGCTTAGAAATCCTGAGGTAGAACTCCAAAATTATATTTTAAGTAATATATTTCAAAGAAGAATGAGAGTCAAAGACTTCAGAAAGGAGGAGAATCCAGTCCTGCTGTGATGACTGGATTGTAGAGCTTGCACTGAGTTTAGCCAGACAGGATCTCCTTCAAAGACTGTAGGACCCCTACAGAATGAGAACATCAGCAAGTTACTCAGTATTTTACTGTCCATGCTTCTCTCTCTGTATCAAGTACTTTACTCATCAAGAAGATCCCATTAAAGTGACTACCATTTATTACTTGGTTATTATGTTTATTTAGGAGTCTTAAGCATCACAGATGTAATTAAAATAATCACCACCAGTATAATCACCATGACTTACTGTGTAGAACCAGAATTTGACAATGGGTGCATTATAGAACTCATAGATCTTTGTTCCAATTGGAAGGCTTCTTTGTTTTTTATTTCCATTCTCTTCATCTCCTTTCCTGGAGCCTGCATCCACATTTGCATCCTGGAAGATAAAAATTGTCATTTTTTTGACCAATCAACATTATCTATGGTACCTTTCCTCGTCTACAGTCCCACTCCACTGACAATAGAACCCTCGGGTCTATTGTTTTTCAAAAAAAGTTTTGAAAATACAAATCCTGAACTAGAATAAAGCAGTGTAATTTATATGCCCTGAAAATTCAGCCTATGACACTCCCTAGCTTTTCAATGATTTTGATCCCACCCAAATAGTTAAGTTTTTAATTAGAGTGGTCTAGAAATCCCCAAATTGAGTTTGAGGAGTCAGAAGTTCCTGATAAACTCCAGTACTTACCACATTTTCCTCCTCCTTTTCTTTTCCCTCTTCATTTTCTCTCGAAGACTGATAAGAGTAATCATCATAGCTGCGAAACTCTAGAAAAAGTATGGTGGGAGGGAAGAGGATCCCCATTATAACCTGCACAATAGAAAAGAATTCAACTTAGACTTCAGAACTTGTTTATAAAAATCATTTTTTAACAAGACATACTTCCTAAAAATGCTTTCTCTCGCATAACATTCAGGATACTCTGCTATCTCTAAAATTAGAAAACAATAAATACATAGTGTTTATGAAGCACCACCAATAAGATGCTGCATGGCAAGATGGCACTCTGGCAAGTTTGCTGCTTCCGTGAATACACGGCAAGAAAGAAACTGCACTCCAGATTGAGAATGATGGTGGCACTGGAAGGAAGGGCCCAAATACTTTCTGGAGTTTAGAGTTACATTAGTCAACTACTATAATTGTTTTTTTCTAAGCTTTGAAGATAGCACTGGTTAGCACTCATTCTTACTGAATGAAATCGCAGAGTTACAGAAACACAGATATGAATTGATGAAGCACAGAAAAGGGTTAAGAGGAGAAGAATGGATGGGATGAAACAAAGATATATGTCATCAGCTGAACATTTCAGAGAAAAGAAAACAATAAACTGATATAGAAATCGCCATGGTGCAAACAAAGAGGTAGCAGACTTGCCCGAAGAACTGGCTTCAATGGGGGAGATGTGGGAAGGTAGAAAAAAAAAAGAGAATGGGAGAGGGGACAGTACATATGTCAGCTTGGGAACACGACCCAGGAATGTAGGCATCTACAACGCTATATGACTACTTTTTAATCAGAGGTACATGGTTTCAATTAACAGATTTCATCAAAAATCACAACTATGTTCTCAGATTTTAATTACACTATGCCTCTTACAGTCTTGACATTCTCTCTGCTATGRGGGAACTCTCCTTAAATGTCCTGAGAAAGGGGAAAAGAAAACAACCAACCAAAAAAGCTGCAAAACAGATATGCTCTTAGAACACTTACAGTTAGTAAGCCCACTATACATGATTCAGTGTTATGTTCAACAAACTGTACTTTTGACAGCAACTGTACAAAAGAAATACCTTAAGCCCTGGGTTTTTCCGCATGCGCAGTCGCCCCATCCACATGTCTGTTAAAAGCATCTGGCTGCACGTGTGAGCTATGAAGTCCCTGTGTTTAGCTGCCACAGCCAGTTTCAGGCAGGTGGAATTACTCCAGTTTTTCAGTTCATAGGTCAGTAATTTCATAGCAACCTGCTCGTCATGTTTATAGGATTGATCCAGAAGTTCAACAGCCAGCTGGCCAAAATCTCTGGAAAATACAAGATAAATCCCTTGAAGTGTGATTAAAAAAAAAAATCACAGAATTTGCTTGTATTTGGGGGTTTAATTCTGTTTAACACGGATCACATGATCACATCTTCCTGCCTGCATGCACTACGATCAGAACAAAGTCTCAAGCTTGATTTGGGACAGCGTGTCAAACTGTCAAATTTTTAGAAACCAGACAGCACCAGCTTAGACCAATGACACCTTAGAGCTGGTTAAGACACACRATTAGGTACATGTTTGTTTACATAAGTATATCCTGGAAATAACTTCGTGAAGCAATACTAGCTAGCTGTACAGTGAAAGATGCTGAAGAACAAATGGGTACTATCATAAAAGTACAAGTCTTCTCCTAGCTGGTGTTACATTCAGACTCTGAAATACAATTTTGTCTTGTTTGCTGTTGGCACACATGCTACAAATAGTTTTCTGGGAATCCAAAGACTGGTAATTGCACTTTTCTGAAAGGAAAAAAAAAAAAAAAAAAAAAAAAAAGGCTTTCCACAGGTCAGGCAACCCCCTGCATCAGGCAGAAACATACCCTGCTCCACATCTACTAACTTTGAATTGTTGTCCAGATCCTGAGAGATGTCGTCCACCAGTTCACTCTCCGAAGATTCATGGGCCATGGACTTGTACAGTTTGCAGGCAACAAGTGCCTTGGCCATAGTTTCTTCCCCTCGCTGCCAAAGGAAGAGTGCCATCTTTTGCCGTTTCATGAGCACGGCCCATACCATGAGCTCATGAAATGGATACTGAAAACGGCTGACTTCTGGGTCATCCACATCAATATCGATCTCTTCCTCCTTTTTCTTCTTCTTCTTCTTTTTCCCTTTGGTGGGAGGCTCATCATCCTGAGGAGAAGAGAAGCAAAATTCTCTYCATCAGTTTTCAAGGGCTAGTCTGTGCATTGCATCATGCACAGAAAAGCACTGAGAAGATACCATATTTACAGTTACAATTTTCAATTGCTTTTGCTTTTGGCTACAATGGATGCCAAGAGTGACAATACCATGAAAAATAACATGGGAGAGAGCATGCACTGGCTTAGCACAGGGCTGGGTTAATATTTTAAACAGAGCTGTTTATTGAATACTTAATTACAAGTCACTCATCCTGGATGTGTACAGTAGAATCCTATCATACCCCATCACTTTATATGGTACTGTTAGTATCTCTCTACTGCATGTATAACTGCACCAGCTAAATTGCAGTGAATTAATGTTTCATGAATTCTACTGCAGTGTCAGTGGAGCTTTACCAAACCTGAATTCCCTATAAAGACGTTCCACTGTAACTTCTAATTTGATATACTTGCATCTGTTCCTGAAGAACAGTGCAGCACACCTCAGGTACCAAAGCAATTTTCAGACTGACATGCAGATGGAAAGACTGATCAATGTACAAAGGAAAAAAGCAGGCAGGCAGTGTCCTTAAGAACAGCAAGATACTAAAGGCAGTGTTCACCTTTGAATAAGCAATCTCCTCTTATGTATGCAGTGAAAACGGAAGGTATAAGTATCCCATTTCTTAAAGGGATAGGGAGGATAGGCCATTACTACAGGAACCGACATGGAAGTAACTGAAGGGAAGTACGGACAATGAAGCAGGATCCTGAAGGGAGAAAAGCCATGATTGGGAAAATTAGGGTTTAAAAAACATAGAAAGAACATTGCATATATAGGTGTAGATAGTGCTCATTGTTGTAAGGTATGATTCCAGCCTCAGAGGTGTATTGTAAGTAAAAGCAGTTGCTATTCTATGAAACCAGTTCCTGTTCACATAAGCAAGCATGGCATAATGCACTATATCATGACAGCATATAGCAAGATGAATTTAACACAAACTCAGGGCTCAGCACTACACCCCCAGGTTCCAAAGAAAACTCTTCACTCACCAATTAAGATTGTATTTCTCTTCCAGCAGTTCTGAGAACTGCGAGTGGCTACTTTTGTCTCTTATGGAAAACTTACTGGTCATAAATAGCATGCTCATGAAGAAATTGTTGGGCATCTTCAAAGCAAAGGGTATGGAATTTCAAAAGGAGGACCAAAAATTGCACACTAGAAAAATCAAATCAAATCAAAACCCTGAGTAAGAAAAACAAAGTGCTATGAAGCCTAAACTACCAGTGCTAAAGTTGTAAGTACTGGGTGAGTGGGTGTGATGGAAACGTCATCCTAGATGACTGACAACTTAAAGGAAAAAAAGTTTTTTTCATTTCCCCTTTTCTTTTACTTGGAAGGGGGCTACACCCACCAACAAGTGGCAAGAACAGTCCAGTTTGTATCACACAAATATATTGCTCACTGAATGATATAGGAAAAAAAAAAGTGCTACTGAAGAAACATGACGTARTCCATGTGAGATCAACATTGCTCAGTAGTGCTGCACCTCAGAGAGGCAGAGCGTTTGGCCTTGATCCATTAGAAAATAGGAAGTTGATCATGCAGGAGATTAATCATGATTTACACTTTCTCTGTAGACCAGAAAGCTGCTTAACTGCTTAAGAGAGGCTTTTGTATGTGGGTGTACTATATACCAAATTTAATACAAGCAGCAGGTACATATATGTGTTCAAATACTGCCACAGCATTAATAAAAGCATAATTCATAGTGAAACATCCCTATCATCCCCTTTGCATAAAGGCTCTCCTCGGGTATATTAATGCACTTGTTCAGGAATAAAAGCAACCACCTCCAGAAGAGGATGAGGTTTCCTCAAATAAAGCATCATTCCAGCTTGAACACTGAGTACTGTAATTTCATTTAAAACTTCTGCAGACACACACCTAAGTCTAGACCTGAAATTCTCATTCAGCTCTGTTTCTTATTTATAGAGCTCAGTGCCATAACTGTTGGTAAGGATGTCTTACCGGGAAAGATAGAATCTAACATGCCACATTTTTTTTTTTTTTTGCCCTAGTTGAATGTTTCTCTATGATAAAATTTTGTATGTGCATAAACTGATGCTTTACAATTGAGGGGACTTTAACCATAAATAGCACAGCTGGATCACATTCTCTCTTCAACATCATCTGTGTTCACATCTAAATGATTAAAATCTCTAACATATTCCAACATGGAATGTGTTATTGCATAATAGTACTAAAACCTGACCGAGGATTATAGAGCAAAGCTCTAAGCCGCTCTCAAGACCTTACTCATTAAAAAAGGTATTTCAGAGGCTGTTGACAAAATGGAAGATCTTGTCTAGCTGCAATTTACTTTAAGACAATAGTGAAAAAACTGAGAATAAGCGCAGAACTTTACCAATAAATATACTAATACAAAGTGTATCTTACAATAAATCTAACTTACCTCCATCCCAAGCAGCTTAAGGGCTTTCGGCTGAATATTAAAAACAGGAAAAGAAATTAATTAGATGGGAAATTAATCAAAAGATAACACATTTTAATTTYTTTACATGAGTTATTTATTACTAAACTTACTATTCTAAATAATCATACCATTAAACAACCTCTTAAGTGTATTTGCAATGGGGTAGAAAACATTTTGCATCCTGAAGTRAAATCATTTAATTCAGATGGAAGAGTTAAATGACTAATTCAGCCATTTATCATTTTAAGAATGAATATAATTGCATGATCACAAAAAGCTGGAAAAAGTACTTCCAATTAAAGATACTTTTTGTACATTCTATTCCCTTTATTATTAAATCTCTTGCATGTTTGCAACACCACCAGGTTGTACAACACTACTTATGTACTATATATTGGCTAGAGAATAGTTTATTTGGGCTTTGGCAGTTCTGATCATCTGAAATAACTGCTCTTCTCTAATTCGGGTAAGAAGCAATGGAGCTTCATTTCACTTTCAAGGTTGAACTAGATGAAAAAGCAGGTGATGAGAGAAAATCACTCCACTTGCCTAGAACTGAACTGAACCAAAGCACGCCCTGTGCTCCATTTTAGGACTGGGTCATGGCTATGAAAACCTTTACTGACACTGCAGGGGCTCAGTGGGATATGATTACATTCATAGTAGATCCTTACGGGACTCACTGCATCAGGTTCATAGCTCTTTATTCAAATTGAACCCTTTGCGATACCCAGGTTAAGGCTATTTTTGGTTATACTTAATTGATCAACTGGCCTGGTCTGATCAACAAAATTTACAGGGGCACTACAGTACTAACCAGAGCTTAAGGTAGGAATATGCAAATATGCAAACAGAGTTAGAAATGCTTGGATTGTAAGCTATTGAAATGGGACAAATTTCACTTCCAGAACAATGTACTTAATACCTTTTGTACCCTCTTATCATTTAAAATGCATTGGGCTATCAGGTACTACAGGTTGTTTTACACGTTTCTTACACGACTACACTACCAGAGTTTCAATTTCACTTTCATGCCATTTCTTTAGACCTGGACACACAGGGCTTCGCAAATAGGAAGTAACAGAGCAGAGGGTTACTTATTTTTATCAGTAGCCTGATGGTCACATCAAGCATTAACTCTCTTCCAGTTTTTTCTTACCCTCTTTGGTCCAAATAAGTTATTATAAAGAGTCCGAAAGCTYTTTCGGGTATAGTTGCAGCGATAAGCTCCACCCATGAGATATTCAAGTACAAGACCAATATCTATAAGGCTGATATGATAATCCGGTGGAAGATTTCCCTAACAAAGGAAACAAAATAAGACTTTAAGATAAGAAAACGTAACATACACTACATTGCCTGGCAAGACATACTACATCATGCTTACATTAGAATTTGGATAATATTATAGCTGATGGTCTCAGTATACCAGTATTTGTATTAAATAGCCTAATTCATATCGTGGACATTTTTAGGCCTTTTTAAATTATTGGCAGTGCTTACAGATGAGGACAAATTTTCAGTTTATGATTTACTCAAACAATATTCTGGTGTCCATACAAGACAGAGATGCTTAAAAGAGATTTTTTAATTTATATAATTGTGAATTTAAACAACACCTTACAAATCATCAATAAAGCCAGTACAAAAGTTGGTCCTGCTTAGCTTCATCATGAGTCACACATCCTGCATTGTATGGAAACTTATATCTCAACAGAATAACTATCTACAAAGTCAAGACTGCAACACAGAAGATTTGGGTTAATCAATCGGCAACCAAAAAATGAGGGGGAAAAGCAAATTTTCTAACTTCCACTGTCAGATCATTAAAAACTAGAGAGCTGCATTATCCCTTTGAGAGCCAGGAACTGACTACTGTGCTTCATTGTTCAAACTACAGCCCACAAAAACTGATTCCACAGCACTGCTGAGCAGGAGCTACAGTGAAGCAACTACATCCTAAGCAAACATCACCTCCATGTTAACCAAACCGAATCCCCGAGACTGCCGCTGAATGAGCCATGAAAATGCAATGAAAAGGACAAGAGAAGCAGACAGAGAAGAATGCAGAAGAGCATTAGAGACACTGGAAAAGACAAACACACCGAATGAGATAACAGATCAATATGAACTGTACATGAACACAGCACTGCAGAATTCCCACACTAAATCTTTCTGGAATAAAAGGGAGTTTTCCTTGCAAAAGGAATACAGATTGTTCTGTTTAAATTGTACTGAATAAAAGCCACAGAGTTTAAACAGAGCAAATATAACAAGTCTTATGAGGAACTTGTTCACATGTAATGAGCTTATTTGCATATAAAGGAAACAAATGAACAATACATTAAGGAGCTGTAGCAATGAAAAATAGAATCTTCTCCCAAGTAGAAGTAGCATTGCTTGGAAGATAAAATGACTAAGAAGATTCAAGGAAACAAACAAAAGGGAAAAATGTCTATGCTGGCAAGTGGGGATCCTGATAACCTAACACGCCTTACCTTTCATTTCTCCTTTGTATTGTTATGTTGAGGACTTGTAGAAAAGTAACAGTATCTAAATCTAGAACTACATATTACACTTCTAGCAGCTTAACTTTCCTCTCCTTAGCTTTTAAACTGCTAGCAATGCAATACAGTTAAACCCCAGTTAAACTGACACCACAGTTTGCCACAAGAAGTAATTTCACAGATACCATCTAATTTCAAATGTTTGCTTTCCTCCATGCTATGCTTGCTTTTATTGCTGACTCATACAATTAACATAATCATGCAAATGCAATGCAGCTGTTGGCTAGGCTTACCTTTTTAACATCTCTGACTAGCAAATGCAGCGTATTCGGTGGACCCAATCTCTGGAACAAAAATTATTCACTGATCATTAAAGCTTCATTTCTTAATATTTTTTTCACAAACAGGCTGTTTTTACTCTGTATGAATACTGTCCTAGACTACTGCCACTTAAATTGCAGAAACAATCCAGAGGAATTCATTGAGGCTTGAGTAGGGGAGAACTTGAACCAAAACGCACTGCTTTTCTATGGTATTGGGAAAATCCTTTTGCTTCTCTGAGCCACAAAGAAAAATAATACTTCGATGTGCTACAGCAAAAGTTGTTGCTTTATAAACACTTTCTAAATCCAAAATCATACTTCAATAATATTAAAGTATACATAAAAGAAAAGTAACTTAGATCAAAAGTAAATCTTCAGCATTAGTATTAAAATTTTACTATCTGATTTAATGTCCTTATTTTGCATTTTAAGTACATCATGGCATTTACATTATAARCCGTAGCAGCTTCTGAAGGTTGCTGTAGACTCAGTCATTAGCAAAGTGTACATTCATTAAGCCATTATGAGTTACAGCAATGGTCGCTCTACCACTATTCAACTTCTATGTACTGTCAAGGCTTACAGATGCTCAAAAACCATTTTTGTGGCATACATTGTAAGAAGAAAGKGTATCCCTGTTCTATACAATTGTAATAGATACTGCAGGAAATTCTTTCTGCAGGATATTCTTTCATTGTTTCTGCTCACTCACAGTATTATAAAGTTCTTCCAGTCGAGGGATAGTAAGGAAGTGCTGCATGTTCACTCCATTCTCAATGAGAAGCTTCACAAAGTCGACTCGATCTAGAACGAGGGCATCCAGCATAGCTTGCTCCAGGGAATTCACCTGAATTGCACAAAAGGGAGAGAGAAGAATAGGCAAACAGAGAAGTGCCTGGCCAGCCCTACGCATTTCTATTACTTAGGAAATTCCTAAATTCTCAAATATGCATTTATCTACAAGTGAAAACCAACTCAGGTATTGATGTTTCACTCATGTGCAGATGGTATTGCCTGGTGTAGTCTACAGATGGCAGATGAAGTACTGGTAGAGAACATTGACTGCGGCTTTGCTTTCAGTTATTTCATTTAGTAATTTATAACTAAGCCAGTCACACCATTCTTCATGTATTATGAGAAGAGATTGACTTGCTCAACATGATAGAAGCAAGTTAAAATGAAGAAAAAGTGTAAAATTTGAAAGTAAATTCACATAATTTACCCTGATATGTATCAGCTACTCAAATTGATGCCTAAAGGAGAAACAGCAAAATGTAATGCTGCAAGACTGAAGTCATCTTTGAAGAAACACCAGGACTAGGTAGGGTTTCCTGTCTCAAAGGCTGAAGAGCACCAGAACTGCTATGTAGATTTTTACTGCTGAGGCTATAGATATGTGCAAGGATGTTTTTTGCAGAATGGATATGTGCAAGGATGTTTTTTGCAGAATGGAAATGTGTATTTTCCCCTCTCTTTTTGTTTCCCATGCTGGTTTAGCCACTTGGACTCCGTGGAAGAAAATAGTTCACTCCTACTCAAAAAATAAAATTTGTCAAGTGGAATAAAAGCAAGAGTCTGGAAAAAATAAGTGAATTCTGATTAAAAATAATTATAAAACTGATGCCACACTTTTCACATTCCTATCATGATGTCTTTAAAAAACACAAAATGTCTCTGACCAGGAAACATAATTTGAGTACCCAGGAATAACCCAGCTCATATCTTAAGTTCATGTCATGGCAGACATAATGCCCTTTGGCTCATTGTGTAGGATTTTTAGGAACAAATAGTGTTCAGATATTTCAGTTTCTTAAATTGCTTTAAGGCTAAATCTCACCTCTGTAAATAGATAGAAAGCTATGGAGAAAAAAAGTAAAAAATGTTCAAAGAAGTCCTAAATAGTTACAATACAAATATTTTCATCTCACCCAGTTCAGAAGCTCAAGTTTTCTTGGATCTGTCTCTTCTTCTGGTTCTTCTTTTGCTTTTCCTCCCTTTTTCTTCCCTTTTCCTTTCCCTCTGGCTGCTTTAGTCTGAGGTGCTGGGGACTTCTTTTCCTTCTCAGGGGCTGTACCATCAGTAGCTGTAAGGCTTCCTATGGGCTATATTCAACAATGCACTAATATTAGAAATCTAGCTGATTATACAAACTTTTATTGAATACCCTCATATTGAACTCACTCCCCAATGACCATTGCTTGCAGTCTGCTTAGGATGATCACCTCCATAACTGTAAATAACTTTCCATGGACCAAGATATACCACTGCTTTAAAGCAATAATTGGCTTCAGTTGCCAATCGGTGCTCTGAATTTACTCATAATAATATGGAGAATGGAACATTTCCAACGAAATGTTTGGTAATAGTAATACTTTATATTATTTAAGATTGTTAAATACTCTTTATAAGCATTTTAATGGACTCTGAATATTGGAAACTTATTACTCCAAGTGAAGGAATGCTGCATTCGCAGCAGCATTTGTTGACTTTAAATTATACAGGTTTCTAGTGGAAATAAGCTCTACATTTTACATATAGCAGGTACATGAATAGTATTCTACTGAGTACCATTTTATTTTATAGTTTCAGGAAGTCAGAATTAAAAAAGAAAAAAATCCTTGTACCTCATTCTTAGAATCTCTTGCAGTCTAGTTTTCTTATGACACTGGCTCATGCAGTAAAGCACAACCCATCAACTCAGTGAGCCAAGAAGTGGTTTAAAGGGGTATTTTAGCTAATGTAAATGAACAAAAGTACTGTAGTTACCGCATTTCACTGCTGATTTTAAGTAGTGCAGCATCAAATTAATAATTTCAGAGAGAATATCCCATTTCAATACCTAAAGTTCTATTGTACATTCCTTTCTTCGTTCATTTGACACAGCCCTCCCTGCTGGATGCCTATTTTCAGCAATGGTTGCTTTTGGTCATCAGGATTTTCCCTCATTAATCCAAATCAAGATTTTTCACAGCTGAAATGAAGTGAGGCACTCAAATCCTTCAGAGCTCTGCTGTGAATCTCAGCCTGGCTGCGTACCTTAATAGGTAGCTAGGGAGAGTGTCAACCGAAAGCACTAAGTGCACACGGTGCATCACAAGTCAAGAAAATGTTAGTGGATCACACAGCTCACTGGGGGTGACCAGGGCTGCTCTTMTCCAGCAGAATGTGAGGTCAGAGATTATTTCCAATAAATGCATTTCCTGCTTCCAAATCTCATGAGGATTATTTAACRGGGTTATTTTTCTGCTTGTCACGAAATTGCTTTTCTAAAGCACGGAGARTTTAAATCATTGCTAATTCTTTTGTAAACAGAAATCTGAGCAAATTTCAAAACAAACAGGTTATCTTTAATAAACTGTAATTATTTAACCTAATATTCATGAAATATCCTACACGAGGCTGTGACAAAACAAAATGCAATACTGTTTCTGCTAATAAGAAAATCCAAGAAGTGAATATTTGACTGCTTATTTTAAATTATTTCCAAATAATATCACTAGGAAATCCTGTCTTACTGGCCAGTGATGTCCGAAGACAAAGATTTGGCTGCGTGCAATATCTACGCGATTCCAAGCCAAAGCCAAGCTTAGCTGATCTGGTGCAGATGCATTGGTACCTAAAGAGGAAGAGTACAACAAAGAAATCCATAGTTATTTGGTGTTTTATGCATGATGAAACAATCTTCGCAATTTACTAACTCCAAAAATTAGAAAACAGCAAGCCTGTATATCCATAGCCTATTATCATAATTCTATTACAAAGCAGCAAATTCATCAAATCAAATCTATCTTCCATTTGACCCTATACTTGTAATTTCAAAAAGGATTCTCCAGATTCTCTCCCTACTTCRCTAAAAGCTCCCACACTGACTTTACATTCCATGGCTAAAGGCAGACATTAAACCTTTCTTCCAAAAGATTCCTTAGCTTCTCTGGATGATCCTGCAGACGTGAATACAGTAATTCCTCTATTTACTCAGCATTAAGGTCTCCAGTATCTTCATATTGAGTCTGTATTTATTACTAAAAGCTGAACAAAGATGCTGTTTAAGCAAACAGCACAAAACTAAAAACAAAACAAAAAAATCTGATCCATTGGTCCTGAATTTTTCCCCTGAAGTTCTACTGGAGGTCAAAAAAGAACAAAAACCTGCAGTTACTCTTTTAATCTTCACATAATTTCCTCTAACTTTACTAATATGTGCCAGAGCTGCAATAAAATATGTCAAAATACCAAGCTTATAGCTGCTGCAATATTCCCATCCCACGGTTTCAGAGGAGGAAGGCCACACAAAAATTTAAATCTAGACTTTACATTTTGATCTGTTTTCAGTTTTTGACTTACCTTTGATCAAACTTAACCTGACTCTTTAACCAAGCATTTTCAGGTTGTTTAGATATAAAAAAACAAAAAAACAAAAAACAAAAAAAAAGGCTATAATATTAAGAATCAACCTCATTTAAAGAGGACTGTCTTACTGAGGTTAGTCTGTGCTTCCTTCCGAACTGCTTTTAAAACTCACCTTTGAGAAGAGCAGTTAAGATAGACATCTCAATGTCCTGTTGCCCTTCAGATCCCATACGAAATACAGTGATCTAGAGAAGAACATAAAAACAAACACACAGAATTAAACACATAAAAGAGAGACTAAGCACACAGACAGCAAAAAGAGCAGAGCAGTAAAGCCTGATAGGGCTTGAAATTTTTCAAGTTCTATGGTTTTCCTAAATTTATCTTTGAAATTTCAGAAAAACATTGAACAAACCATTTAATAATAAAGTTATCCTAAAAAAATCCTGCAGTAGTAGGTGACCAAGTTGATTAAATTCTTCAGTAAGTTTTCACACATGGAGCTAAGGTGGCCAAATTGATCATTTTCCAACTGTTCTATTACTTTCTGGAGGTAAAGGGAAATAACAATTTAGAAAGCGAAATGCCAGTTACTCAAGGTAATTCTCATAGTATTAATTTTATTGATTATCAACACATTTTTAAGTTATGTGGTGTCTTATACACTAGGAAGCAAAATATCAGAAACTATTAATAAAGTGATTATTTCTAATCACATTTGCTTAGTTCATTCCCTTACAAATCACTATCTTTAAAAGCAGAAACGTATGTGAAGTTTAGTCATACTTAGCTCACTCCACATTAAAGATGAATGACTCAGAAGCATATTAACCTAATACCCTCTGTTAATTAAATTAGTACTGAGTACAGAAAAAAAAAATCTTTATCTTTTGAAATAATTTATTCACAGCAGTAGCTAGAATTAGAACTGAGAATGGCAAATTTCCCAAAAGTTTAAAAAGGATTCTGCATGCAGGCAAAGATAATTGTTTTCCACTATTACTTTAGCAAAGAAAAGAACTTAAGAAAAAAACTATATCCATTTATAAGAAAGAAGACAAAATGATTAACGAATGCAAATCATAAGCCTGGCTATTTGGACAGTCTTACCTGACAACTTGAGCCACTACTGGTTAGACTCTGGTGTCTGGATTTTACTGAGAAAATCCTGTGTCCTGTCATAAGCATTTTAAATTTGAAACCATTTGACTAAGGCAGCTGTCTGCACTCAATCAATCCCTCTCGGAAGGCTGATTCTCTTACACTCAGTATCACACACTCTCTTATGACCTCTGATGAAGGCATATACATCAGCATGGACCTGATTTTGGCACCATAAAAATGTAAATATATCAGCAGTATGTTTAAAATAGCCAGTCAATCTATAGACTTTAGAGTCATTCAGTACAGCTTCATGTAATTATCTTGGCATGTGAATCACACTTCTGCATGTGTGAGAAAAGAAAAAAAAGAACACAGATGTGTGTCTATTTGATTGCACTACTGAGCTGCAGTGCAATAAAATACAGCATTTTTACCACCATTTTGTGGCATTCACAGCTGGACTAATCCTTAGAGAATTTAGTTTTGATGCAATTAAATATATATTGCAAAAAAAAAAAAAAAGAAATTGCATAATCTGTCTTTTATGAACCCAGGAACTAAGTAGTATCAAAAGCTGAACAAGGAATGGAGTTAAAACTTGATTGGCAGCTTCTCTTTCAGAAATCCCTCCAAATCAAAAGAGAATTTAGTGTCAGATGTGTTCACACCCTGGAAAGTAAAGTATTGGGATAAAGTGGGGGAGGAAGGGAGACACGATTAGGAAGAGGAGATTGCTATTATGCTAAACAGGAAACAGGAAATTATCCTTTAGCATTCAGGTATTTAATTCTCATCTTGAAACATACCAATATGTAAGCAAGCACTTCCTGAGCAGCTAAAATAAACATTAGAAAGTAGAAGGCATGAGCTAGACGCAGCATAAGCTCTGGCAAAAGACCAGCTTTTTGGAGAGCATGGTACATGTCCACCAATATCCTAGTGAAAGGGTGACACAGATTTCCATCCCGATCCTAGATCATTTCAAGTGTCACAGGACTCTTCCTCAAAGGGGCTGACAGATGCTGTGGTGATTAATGCCTAGAGCCACTGACCATGTTTGCTCATCCGGTCCTTGAAAGGAAGCAGCTTACATTAAAAATGTACTAGCACAAAACTTCATGTACAGATATGCAGTTCCTTTCCCTTCTCATCAATTCCATGCTGCCAAGTTCAGCTCTACACTCTATTATTCTAACTGGAGACCAAGTGACATTTCCATGGAGCTAATCCTTTATTCCTTACTGATACCAAGTCACTATGAAACCACATGAGACGTGAACAGAAATATGTATGTGCAAAATACTAGGACTATTAACTTTGTCAGCTCTATTTGTTAACTGGACCAAATTTTAGACTTTGATGCATATCTTAGTTGCACAAAAATTTACTGAAGAATGAATGTCATTTACAAAAGTAACAAATAGCAGCTGCTTCCCTTTTCATATAACAATACACCTGCCCTCATGATCAGGCTAGCTCAATGAACCAACTCTGAAGTAAAATAGAGCAGTAAGAGTTAAACTGCATTCATTTTTTTGCTCCAAGCCTGAAACTGGAAATGCAGACACTGGCAAATACCAAGAATAGTATTCTCTTGGTCAGTACAAAGCAAACACTCCAGGGAAAAGATTTCTATGTTTTTTCCTAGTGTTTCTCTGAAACAATAGCAGGTTATGATGAAGTACAGGCTTACCTTGTGCCAGTGCACAACTAAACAGCTACTTCTAGCAATCAAAAGAGTTGAAGAGAATGGACATACACCCCAGGGAATGTTGCATTCAAATTACTGATTTATTTAACATTTTAATGAAAAACTTGCACATTCTCTTTTGGGGATAGTAATTTGCAAAGATCAGAGTTTTGGGATTTGCATTTGCTAAGATGACTGGAGAAATAAAGTGCGGCTCCTGTGTAAAGAAAACATGCTTGGTTTCAAGGGAGCACAGAACATCAATTTCCTAAGAAGCTAAAAAAAATCCATATTTTCTCAGTTTCATAAGAAAATTTTCATCTATATTTCCAATAGTTTCCTTACTGCTGCTCATATTTAGGTGTCACCTCATTGATTACAGAATTAGGCATCAGAGAACAAAACTGCCCGACATTTCATGACTAAATTCTGTAGCAGGTTGGTTATCTCGCACCCTCCAGGTGGTTTGAGAAATCAATGGTAGTTGCCTCCTGTTATTATCTACAGAAATATGTAATTTCAGCAAATAAAGATATAAGCACCAGCTGTACCAATTGAAGGTGTAATTAAATAACTCCCTCTGAAACCAAAATAAATACATTATAATATTCATGTGTGTATAATACAGTAGCTTGAGATTTGTACAGAAAGAAACAGGATTTTACTAGGACTCAGGCAAGAGCTCATACTGACCAAAACTCATCAGCGCTTGTCAAATGAAAACAAACAAAGATTTATTTTGCCTGTAACAGCCCAGGTACAGCTCCAGTAAACACACTCTCTAAATAGTTTTTCCAGTGCACTTTGGAATATGGAAGACAGGTGGGAGCATGACTGAGTGGTACAGAACATAAAACAGGACTGAGAAAAGCCAGGATCATGCAGTGCCAGGTTCTTCAAGAACACTTCACATTTCAGTTTCTTTTGAGGGATTTGAACAGTTGATTTTATTGGAATAAAAACAATGTTAAACAGTAATGACATCAGAAAACAAGAACTGGGCCAATGCAACTGTGCTGCCCATGTTCCTAAGAAGCCTTTCTTCAATTACCTTTCCTCTACCTTTTGCATTTGGATCCTGTTCTTAATGTCTCTGCTTCAGTATTTTTGCCTTGCATAAGTCCATGGAAAAAGCTCCCATCAGCTTACACATGAAAAGAATTTGAAATTAAATTTAGGGGCTTTCTATAACAGAAAAAAAAACTAAGTCTATGCCTATAAATGAATGATTGTGTGAATTTGTTGAGCTACATGAAAAAGGTTCAACAGCAACACTTTTGAAAGCAGGATATGAAGTTTCCTCAGAGAAATGATCTGTATTAACCAATTCTAGGATACTTACAAGTTCCTTTTTTTTCATGCACTCCATAAGAATCATGAACAGCTGATGGGCTTGGTTCCTGCTGTAATTGAAAGTTTTCTGAATGGTCACTAGAAGCTGGTCCCTGAGGGATTCACTTATTATCCTAAAGAAAAAGAAGACATAAAAGAAGATATAGATGGGATCAACGTATTTTGCAAAGGCCTGCTGCTTAAGAAAATAAATAAATAAATACTTAAAAAGAACCAAAATCTTTGCATCCAGTACCCAACACACAAAAGTTGACTGACATCTGTTAGTAGAATTTTTTCCCCTTAGTTTGTTTTTATAAAGTTTTGACAAGTGCAAGGCATGAGGTTGCACACTGCCCCACCATTCCCTAAGACACAGCCTTAGTGATCATCTCAAAACCTTACCCCCCTTCTTCTGAGTACTTGTGTGCAAATGACAGAATATCAGATGCTCGTCCACTACCATCACAAATCACGACAGGAAGAGGAGGTTCTTCTCGCAGACACTCTAAGACAATGGAGATCACGTTAGGACCCCCTTCCACTATGAGCCCAACTACAGGGACACCTTGTCCTAGCCCTGTAAAAACAAACAAACAAAACAAGAACAAAGAATGGAAACAAAAGGAAATGTCATTGAATCTTTGTTTAAGAAATTGACATGCTATGTATGGACGTGATTTGGATGTGTTATAACATTACTTCAAACCAAAACAGAATGAAAACACRGAAAAAGTGGTGACAGTTTCTCAACCAGCTCAGGAAAGGCACCTGTATGATGTCTGACAGCCYTCCGAAGGAAAAGAAAGTAAGAGATTTCTCTGCCCTGGTTTTCACACCTGCTCCATCCTGTTTATTCATTCAGTGGTAAACTGTTTGCAGTCTCTTTCAATGTATCATGTCATAAGCTTGCTAATATAATTCTACCATTCATTAGCTTCATTAACTTCAGTGTTACTCAAATAGTTCCCAGCTACTGTCTCTTTGATATTGCAGTTCTTCATTGGTCACCTACGAGAAATCTTCAGTAAGATGATATGCACCTATGCTGCCTCCTGCATTGGGAATGTGCTCTCCTTATGGTGATGCTGAACGGCTGGTCGATGGAAGAGACGACAGCTGAGCATCCCTTTGCTGTCCCTGCCTCACTGTGATCTCCAGGCATAGGATGACAAAGGGAAGCCCRCAGGTCACACAGTCCCAGGAGCCTTGGTCACAAGATCACTTGGTGAAATGAAGGACAAAACATTACCCAAAGGCTGACTTCCATTCTATCAACCATATGCAAAAAGTGTGTCGTCTTTATGAAACACTGGTCATTTGAAAACTTGATTCAAGTGCTTCTGTTAGTGGGAATAGTCAGCCTTATATTTCATATATATAAGCATATTTCATAGCTTCAAACTTCCCTCCTCTCTGAAGAACAGGGGCACAGTGAACAGCAGAAGCTACCTAACATTCTCCTGTCAATATATACCAGCCCTGATGAGGAGGAGCCATAATGCACAGGCTGGTCTCTGGTGCCTCAAGACAACTTCTTAAGCTTCCTGGTAGACACAACACTCAAAGGCTTTACAGAATGCTTATCTTTTAAACTTCTAAAAATCTATGTTTGCAAGAAAGCTTTATAAAAAAAAGAAAAAGAAAAGGTCTTTCACATACAGAATATACTCAAAAGAATCATTAAGACTGCCCTAGAAAGCTGTTTTAGGAAGGCTGTAATGACTGGCAGAAATTGTGAAAGTGCACAAAATTCAAAATATGAAATCATGTGAAATCATTTTGATAATTGCTCYATTAATCACATTGATTTGAATTTATCTGGATTGAAGAAGTTTGAATATATTTAAAATGAAATAAATGCATATCAAAGAGAAACGACTATGTTAGTATAAGCACTTGGAAACAGAAATAGAGCTACATAGGATTCTAGTAAAGAGGAACTGTACAAAATGTCATCTACCTTGTGTGTTTACTGATGCTTATAAATTCTAGCTAGAAGTGAGCAAATTCTTTGCACATTCATTTCCTTAAACTCTTGCTGCTTGGAACCTTCTTCTCACTATTCCTCCTCACTATTTTTCTGCAACTTCTCTTCCTGCCTTTTTGTGATCTTGATTTTTCTGATTTTCCATGTAGCGTTTGCATCACTAAACAGATGGGCTTATGTTTAGTCGCATAGTCCTGATCAAATTCCTGCTAGAAGTACCTGGAAGAAGCCCCTGCTTTCAGTATCTCATAGCTATTTCAAGCCCCTCTCCCCTCCCTTCCTTCAACACATTATGTTTGACAATTCATCCCACTGTACTTACGTGTGTTAATTTTCTGGAGGGAAATGTGTTTTTCCAACTGCCGTCGTAATTTCACTTCAGCTCCATATTTACCTAGCGTACCGTTGTCTGCCAGAATGAAGTGTGTGTGGGAACTGTTGAGCACAGAGAGCTTACTTAGAGGGTTTGACATTGTTTGGTAAACCCGAGTTACCTGTCAAAAGGATAAATACACCTAGATTAGACCTGGGAGCAAGTCATGTGAAAATCTCCACAACTCTCAATATAAGCACATGCATTATGAGTAGAAACCAACCAGGCTTTTACAACCAAAAACATCAGAGAAGAGCAGAAATGGAGCTTGCCTTCATGTTCAAAATGAGCACTTCACAGCACTGTCTTMTCATTAGAGAATGACAGTCATATTCCTACACTCTCCTGCATGCTCCCATAGAAAGACACAACATTTATAAAACTCTCAGCATACCACAGTCAAGTTAGGACATAAAAGTTTTGTTTACCACAGAAAAGTCCCTACCATTCAAGCTAATGGAAATCTCAATAGTTCTATATTTATTTTTTGGCAATTGAGGGCATGCTCATACATTTGAATCATAGTTTTTCCTCAATAAATTGTTCAATTTCAGCTCTTATTTGGACACTGTGAAAATATTAATTCTACAGCTGGTATTACTAATTACACAAGAGTTTCCTTAAAGACTTACATCTTTTCCTATCAGATCTTCTTTGTTCTCTACAATGCCCCACGGTGCAATTCCTATGGCACAAATTCGTCCTCTGGATTTGGAAGAATGGTCTTTCAAGGCATCTCCCACATGCCGAATGACACCTATAGGTACAGTTAATTTAAATTAATTCTTGGTGCTTTTGAAATACGATTGAACAGCTAATTTTCTTCCAGCCTTTCACTGCGCTCTCTGGTTTTCTACGTTGTTATCATTTTACAACATTATTACTCAAGGCATACAAACATATACTTACATTTTGTAGTAACTGCATATAAATCTTACTGCCATTTCATGTGCTTCTCAATTCACTTAGAAAGACTTACCCAGTTACAGTGCACTCGGTACCATCTAATGGTGTCTTATTAATCATTAGCTATTGGTTCATGACTCAGTCACGTAGCCTGTCTGCGATTAATGTGAGTGAACGAATGCTAACCACTGAATTCCTAGGCAAACTACAAGAGCCCGTTATTACTTACCTGTACTGACGCCTCCAGTGAAAATCCAGGCTCCAGTGGTCATGGCAGCCTTGATTAGGCCTTTTCCAAATACTTGCTTTAACTTAGGTTGCAGTTCGAAGTTCTGGAGGCCTCCGTGGACAGAGATTAAAAGTTTGGGAAGTTCCAGTTGCCAGTCTTTCACCATCAGGTGCAGCAGAGAATCTGGCTTGGTGTCATATGACACACGGATATACTACAAAATTACGTGTAATATTAGCACTTCATCTTTCCTGTAAATTGCCCATTTATTGAACACTGAATGGTCATATTTAACATTCCATATTAAAGGAAGAGTTTTGCAATTATAATGTGCCTTTACTGCCTACAATTAGAAGAAACAGACTGAAACCTTTTACTTCGCTACTGAGAATTTGTCACTCACRTTATGGATAAGCTGTGTTTTAAAACACAACTTGCCTCCTGTCACCTTCAGAACAGACTGTGAACTGAAGCACTTATTACATATCTGTGCTGCTAGGAACTACTTATTTAAAAGGACAGAGAGGTGTTCTGTATGGTTCCTAAAACCTTGATTTGACTGCTAAAGAGATATAACAATCTAATTGCTGTTAATGTTCATTTTTTCTGCCTCCAAAATAATCGTTTTGATTCTTCCTATTTTTTTTCTTTGTTATCAAGACTTCTGTTAAAGCAATGGACTTTATAAAACAAGTCTAGTAGATATACCTATTTCTATTTCAGTGACCACCAATTTAAAAAAAAAAAAAAAAAAAAAAAAAAAAAAAAAGCACACAACCACACACACACAAATAAAACCCACCACCATTTCCACAAACTTCGGACAAGTGTTTGCAGATTTATTGGCAAAGAAACAAAGCCAGCTCTGGATCCCTTCCGAAGGGGGGCAGAGGAGAAAGGGGGGTTAACAGACACTAACTGAAATGAACCTGTGGCCACTGTAAGCGTCTCCTAAGCTGGTATTATTCCTCCCTCTCTCTCTCAGCATCTTGTCCACACCTTTCTAGGATGGTAAAAAGACCCACTTTGATTTCAATGCATTATGCATTAAGCAAGATGGAATCTTGACACATATCTGCTAACCTAGCACACCAGATTAATATGTTAGCATCGCCTATACTCCTTACCATGGCCTTATTTGAATGTCCCCCTCCTTGGAATTCAAGGTTTCCATAGGCATCAGTTGGGTATGTTTGGGTGTGCTTACTGACAGACCATTTTTCTGGCTGAGCTTCCACTTGCTTTGTTTCTTCACCATTTTTATGAGTTACACTTGGAGGAGGTGGAATATGTTGGTTAATAAGCTGGCCACAACAGCACCTGAAAGTTAAAAGGTGAAGTGACTGTGCACACAGTATGTTCAATATCTAATGATGATTAAAAACAAGACATAAATCAGAAATCTACATGTTCAGATTTTCAACCGTCTATGCATTGCCCCACGTGAATCACAGAAATACCTCTCCTAGGTGTCCTGTCTGTTGGGTTTGCCCACACATCAAAAATTTCATAATAATCTGGAGAGTATTTCTAGGCTGAAGAACAGGGGAAGGAGGAGGAAGGTGGAGCAGGAGCAATAGGTATTGCTTCTTACTCAGAGATGACAACCAACGTGTGACAAACTTACGTCATCCAAGCAAGTGAGATCACAATTTAGCTAGCCCATACAGTACAATAACATTAATATCTGGACAGAGAATTCCAGTCCTCCTGCCTGGTGTGGTTACTGCTAACGTCACACATCCCAAATGTTGAGGAATGGTATCATTTGCTTCATATATTATTCCTTCCTTGCTTTCAGGATTCTCTGTGAACATAAATAGCGATTTGCAAAGCTGGGAACTAACCATTTACTCCCACTGCTCAGCCTTATCTCTGCACGACACGTCCCACAGCTGTGTATAGACTGGGATCCAGACATGTCTTGTTTTTATTCCCTGTCAACTCCCCTTAATGACAAGCAGTAAGTCTGGSTCACAGTTTGACCCATCTAATCCCAAATCAACACCAATTTCTTCAGAATTTACCTTTTCTGTTGCATAATCAAAATGTTTCAAATGTTACCTGCCAGTGTCTTTGTTGTTAGCAATCACATAGATGCATTCTCTTTTTGAAAAGGTCTTCTCTATCCAAGCCTTCTGACCCTTAAAAGAGAGAAAAAATATATTGAAATACTTTCTGTATTACAGATACAGCAAAACTGGTCTCCTGCTTTCAGTTGTTTTTAAATGCAAGCATCCACTTCAGTAAATCGCCTTTAAGTACCAGATACATCTACTCCCAAAGCAAGTAGGTGACATGAATTACCCTTGAGCATGTCTAAACATCCTCAGGCACAAAAACACTAGTCTTGAAGTCACAATTTTTACACAAAGCTGTACCAAAAGGCCTAGTTGCTTATTCTTATTTCAGTAAACAGTAAATGGACTCAAAGAACCTGAAAAMCAGCCTGAGGCTCCCTCATGGCTATTCAGTTGCAACCCAAAGGCATCTTGCTYGAGGACTGCGTCCACTTCACAAAGAACAGTCTCTAACCCATCTCAGTCAAAGCTTGTCCCTTTTGGGTGCCACTGAACTGAATGCCTTGCTGGTCAATCTAGAAGATCTCACAGAATCGTTAAGGTTGGAAGGGACCTCTAGAGATCATCTAGTCCAAATCCCTGCACACGCCGGGTCACATAGAGTACGTTGCACAGGATTGCGTCCAAGTGCGTTTTGAAGATCTYCAGCGAAGKAGGGTGCACAACCTCTGTTGGCAGCCTGTTCCAGGGCTCTGTCACCCTCACTGTCAAGARGTGTTTCCTTAAGTTCTCGTGGAACTTCTGGTGCTTTGGTTTGTGGCTGTTTCCTCTAGTTCTATCACTGGCCACTGCTGAAAAGAGGCCCCATTCTCCTCATTCCCTCCCTTAGGGTATTTACAAGCACTGATYGGGTCCCCTCAGCCTTCTCTCCTTCAGGCTGAATAGGCCCAGCTCTCTCAGCCTTTTCCCACAGGGCAGATGTTCCAGGCCCCTGATCATCCTCGTAGCCCTGCACTGGACTCTCTCCAGTCGTCCTATCCTCTTTTACTGGGGAGCCCAGAGTTCCACACAATTCTCCATGCTCCTGGTCTCCGCTCTGATACCGTTACAAATTTAGCAGATCAGAACCACCTCATTTCAGTTTGAAAGCTGCTGTTCAGGAATGTATCTCATACTGCTACAGAGAGCAGGAGAGTAAAACACTACAGAAGTAAACAG
The DNA here is from genome assembly GCF_003342845.1 of Nothoprocta perdicaria. Lineage (NCBI taxonomy): Eukaryota > Metazoa > Chordata > Aves > Tinamiformes > Tinamidae > Nothoprocta > Nothoprocta perdicaria. The sequence continues at coordinate 836,017 of NW_020454239.1, forward strand.
AATTCACAGAGGTAAAACCCCCAAGTCAGAGCACGCCACGAGGTGTCCATGCAGGGTGGTTACAGCAAACACTTTTCCAAATTGATCCACCTATATTCTGGTACCTGAAAATATTTAACAGCTAAAAAAAAATATGTTTCACAAGAACTGCAATTGTTTTGTTTTTTGATTAARTCCAAAATCACACATGGTGTCCAAATTTACAAATGAGTTAGAATGTTGTCCAATGCTACCTGTTCCACATGCTCATAAAAATCACACTAGTTTATGACCCTTATGGTCATAAAAGAAGCTTAAGGGGATCCTATTATAGAGGTTTTATCATTTATCCTTTTTTTTTTTTTTTTTTTTGCCTTTTTAAATATCTTCCTAGTTTTGGTTAAATGAAGTTTTCTTCTTCTATGTGATCAGTACTAGCTTCTTGACTGAGTCACACAAATGCCCAAATCAATTCCACTGCACAGGAAACATTCTTCAAAATCTAACTGGTAACAGATGATACACAGAAGCATTTAACTATTCTGTAGAGAATACTGCAAAATGCAAAGTAGATGTAACAAAACTTGCATTTTTACACCATTTCATCGAGCATTGCTTTACCTTATTTCTTGTAGCCTGTCAAAACCAGTCCTTTCCTTGTTACTTGATGTGCTTCATGTAGAAACAGTTAATTAAACACTGGATTAAGTCACACGCTTAACATCTGTGTTTAGAAGGAAGCTTTTGCATTTTGCTGTTTCCAACGAGCTCTGCGCTAAAGCTGAGCTCTCAGCTGTGCATTCATTATTAAAAACCCTGGAACAGGAGCTCTACTATCTATTGCTACACTGAAAAAAAAAAGCATTACACATCTGCACCCAAAAACTCCATCCGGACCGKAGCCGCTGCAGCTGGACCCTGCATTCTGCTCCACCGGCTCATTTTGCAGGGCTAATGAGAGATGGCTAAAGGCAGGCACCAAGCTCAGGGGAAATAAAAACTCACAAATCCCGTTTGGTCAGCCTTTGAAGTTTCACTGCTTTTGTCTCTTTAATCTTCTTAACCAAAGCTTGATTATAATCCAGTGCAAATACATAAGTAGACATATGAACCGTCAGAAAAGTCACCTATTAGGTACAGATTCTGTATGCTTTGCTAAGCTACTGTCTCATTTTGGGCTGAAATTTATGTGGATTCTTGAGGAATATGCACATACTCAGACTGCCTCTTGTACATTTGAAAAAACAAAGTACTTGCTAATAGCCTTGGATGGATGAATTTTGAAAGGATTATGACAGATCAACTACAGTTTTCAGAACAAGAGCCAGTGGGAATATTATGCTGACAGACAAATGGGTGCTGCCAACAAGATTATGCCACTAAAAACTCTCTGCAGGTTTTCCCTTGATCTCCRGGAACCATAAAAGGGTAAGATCCCAACTTGTTCAGAGGAGTGAAGTTCAAACCTGCTTATTATTGCAAATCCAGAATGTACTAATCAGAACTTAAACTGCAAAAACCAAACTCAAATGTTCAGTGACATACTTGCTCTCCTTTGTGAAAGCTGACAATGTGCCCCTGAAATTAGGGGGRAAAAAAAAAACCAAACTACTTCTTGGTCTCCAGCCTAGAAATCACTACATTGCCAAGAAAGAGCATTAATTAATACTGGCCTTTGTTATCCCACTTCAGGGATTTGTTAGTTTTCATTAGCATTAAAAGGAATTGTCTCCTGTAGGAAGAAAACATAACAAAACAAACAAAAAAAAACTCCACCAAGATCCTAACCACTCTATCACATATTGAACGCAACCACTAATAAACCCGAATCTAATCATTTCTAGGAAAGACAGTAAAATACACATTATTTTCTGCAAATTTAAAATGGTTAACAAGCATTAACTAAATTGTGGAGAAAACCTTCTTTCACCACCGTACCCAGACAGTTTGCTGCTAAAATAAGAGTAAATTTTAAGTATCTCATTTCATACACAACTGTTCAGCTAACAAACATTGGCTTTGGTTTCATGCTGCATTGAAAGAAGGCTTGAGGCTCTGTTTCACTGTAGCTTCATATGCAAGGGCAGCAGGGTGGGCTCTGCACCAAGGTGCCTTTGAGGGACAAGCCAGGTGAGCAGCAGAGCAGCACACCCACAGGTCACTCCACGCAGGAATCATGCTCCATTTTACTACCAGAAGCTGTACATCTTGGTTCTCATACACCCTGCAAGAGAGCAGCACTATTTAAGAGTCTATGAACAATCACAACAATAAAACTATCATAGAAATGAATGAATTTGGGGAGAAGGGTGAGTGTTGACAGAGTATATCCTAAGCCCCAATCCAACTACACCTAAAGCTGGATGTGCGTGAACTATTTACCTTGCTTGCCGTGCAGTCAGACCTCTCAATTACCACGCTCCCCAAGCAGAAAGGGCACATCCACTGCTGGACAGGCAGGCACACTTGACACGACGGTCACAGCACGGCAGAGCTTTGGCCCTATTTTGTAGGTCAGGAGCAGTGGCTTTTTAGAAAGCCTTTTGCATGAGAGACCTATTCAGGAGCACATGCTGCCCAGCTGCTGCATCCCAGCAAGGCTCTGCCTGCACCTGGCCCAGGACTCACAGACTGGCAGGGATGCCAAGAGCGGAGCCTGATGCCAGAGCCATGGGCAGGGATCAGACAACAAAGAGGAGTTCTTCCTTTTCAAGGAAGACACTTTCTCCAAGTGCCTGACTAATCAAACTGATCTTGCTCTCCCACTCCAGCTCCACTCTGGCAGCTCCATTCTTTTGAAGGRGAAGGTCTTTTCCAGAGGATCAGAAATGGGATACCTAAAGCTGCTAGTCATTCACCAGCTCAGACACATTAGTGTGTGCAAAGCTTTACACATTACTCTGTGTGAAGCTTCACAGCTTCACTCATAACAGCCAGTAGCACTGGCATTGGTTTGCATGGACGTACAACACCCTTAGGATAATATTTTCCTTGCCTTCCCTTTTCCCAGAAATAAGCACCTATTGTGCATATTTGCATATTTGTGCAATTGCTTTCCTAATCATTAGAACATGGAATAACATCTACAAAAAGGTAGTGGTTTGCTAATACATAGCAACTAAAAGGGACATATATTCCTTTTTAAAAAAATACATTTTAAATAAATGACTACCTAAAGACAATTCTTATTCTCATTCCATTGTATTTTTCATACAGTTTTTTAGACTAACATACAGTTTTTTAAACTTTTTAAACTAACATTCTTGCAGCAACTTCATGAGGGAAACTGTTGCTCTATGGCTGAGACAAACACATACCAGGCAGAATGGCAGTGTTGGTAAAGCAATGTTATTATTTCACACTGAGCCTGGAAATCACTCCTGCTGATTATGCAGTAATCGGTGACCGGCGCTGCCCTGCACAAAGCGCTGTAATGAGCTTTGGGGCCTTCATTAGGCCCTGCGTTCCAGGCCTGCTGCTGAGGCAGGCAGCAAACACCTGCTGAAACAAGAGGAATGTTTTTCTTTTTGCATGGATTAGCTAAGGGACATAATCTACAAAAGGGAGAAACAAGCTCTTTTTCCAAAGTTCTGCATTCTGCCACATCTCTTAGAGATACACAGGTCTTTCCCAGAGGCCTGGAAAAGTGAGAAACAGCCACAGGTCCCGCGCCACGGGCAGCCCCTGGCGCRGCCTTGCCTGGCTGCCTGCTCCCCCAGCCAGACAAACCCGCATCTGGCACGAAGATGTTGGAGAAAGATCTTTYAAGAAACAGTAACAATAATGTGAAGTGTTAATTATTGTTATTGTTACCCATCCCTCTGCCATTACTCCCCTGACAGATTCTACTCCCTCCTTCAGTCTCCCCTGTTTACTCTCCCTGATAGACCAGGAATGGAGTGAAGAYGAGCATCTCTACACATCATCACAGCCAAAGCAGTCCAGCCATTACCAGTTTCTGCTATAATTTGTTATAAATGCTCCCTTGAAGATATAAGATGATCCTGGTATTCAGATCCAACAARGCTCAGGAATGATGTTTGTGCTGCACTGATTTCCTGCCCTGTCTATCATAAAAATCTCTTTGTTAGATAAGTTYGCAAGGGAAGTCAGGGCACTCCCTATACACACACAAATACCTGGGTGTTCGTGAACGCATGTGACAGTTCTCCAAAAACGTTCTTAACCTGTGAGCCTTTACCATGGTTCATTCTGACTTAAAACAGGAAAACATCATCACTAAWGTCATCCAACATCCTCAACAGTAGACCATAGTTTTACGTTTATTGATACTTATCAAATTGGGACAAACACAAAAAAGCATATCCTGTGTTGTAAAACGAAACCTATGAATAGTTCTAACTTAAGTTATCTGTATCCTTAAGTCTCCTGCCTATTTGGGGTTTAGAACATTGAGTCAGTAGCTGCTAACTGGACATGCAATCAAAGATCAACCTGCACTTACCAATATAGATTAAAAAAATAAAAATACAGATTTGGACTGGAATTGTGCCACTGAGGTAGATCTGGGCTGCACATGTAGCTATTACTAATAACAACTATGACAGCATTACCTTTCAAAAAGGGTAAAATGCTGTTTGGAAAAAAAAAGTTAAAAATAGAGCCACTTTACTGCAAGAAATTACCTGAAGTTACTAATTCAGCGATAATTTCCATAAAATTTCACATGAACCAAAAAAGCTGATTTTTCACATGTGATCTAGTAGTATCCTTCCAGACTTTACTACCACTTTTTCCTAAAATATAATGCAAATATGATGACTTATATTTGCAAGCCACAAATGAACAAGATTAGAAGAATGACTGTATGTTATGTGAGATACTCCTTGCCTATAAAGACCATGTTCTAAATGTATATCTAATTGTAGTTAGTTCTAATCAGCACCAGTTGAAGCACAGAGGGCATTGAACAGCTGGGCTTTAATTTCTCAAACTAAAAAAATTCAAAATGTGGTAAAAGCAAGCTACTACTTAGGGAATACTAGTACGCGTGCTAACAAAACCCACTTTAAAATCACTACAAAGTAAAAWTTCTATAATCATAATTTTAAAAATATTATTTATTACATATCTCTGAACTCCATAAAGTTTGGAGATGTTGAACAAATATTTCTTTTGAAGAAAGTTTATATAAATTTATAGTCCTTTCATTTTAAGTGTGCAAATATATCTGTGATATATTGGTTGGTAAGTCTCCTCAGAAATTAATTTGCAGTACATACAGTGATCCTGAAAGGAAGCTTCTTGAGGGAGAATTCTGCTACATGGTGTGAGCCGCCGAAAATTTCCTACTTGCTGTGGCTGATTTTACACTCAGTAAAGCAATTATTTTCCGAGCAYTGGCTAATAGGTGAGCTTTAACAGAATATGTCACAGTCTAATCAGTCACATTTTGCACCCAGCTGCTTTGTTGTTTTCCAAAAAGGAAAATTTCAAAATAATTCAACTCATAAGTTGCGCGATTTGCACAAAATCTTTCCCCAATCAATCAGAATGGAAGCAATGGAAGCAATCAGAATGGAAGCATCGGAAATGGGGTTAAACTGCTTTTGGAAATGCTAAATATATAGGCATATTTTAAATATTTTTGGTTTATACCTAACTTGACCCACATTCCCTCAGGCTCTACAGAAAAAGGACAAGAGCAATAGGAGATTTCAAGCAAGTTTTTAGAGTTATTTATAGATAAGAATGATTTTCAGAAAGTTTGGTCCATCTTCTGTTCAGTCTCTACCCGGCTAAAATCCCCAAAGCTGCAAATGAAAGAAATGGGCCCAACAGAAGCAGAGCACAGGATCTGSAGTAACAGCCTGGATACTTTTGCACTGTGTGCAACAAGGTGATTTTCTCTAAAGTCAGAAGAATACAGCTAGCTTCAACAACACATAAAGKAACACAGAAAATTATACAAATAAAGTTCTGCCAAAACTGATACTCAGTATCATTCATAGTTGTCAAGTATAACATAAAATTCAATATATTTGGCTTTAATATGTCACCTGCAGTCTACCATTTGAGTTTTAAAACTTGAGAATGAGAGAATTTATTAATCTTCACTGTCTTGTGGAAAGATCGCTTAAGAAGCTTTGCGGTCAATGCTTGAAAATTTATGAAAAAAAGTCCTAACMTTCTCATTTTCTGTGGAAGGAATTGATAAAGTTTTATGACCCATGTATCTTTACATTACTTGAAAATTTCACCGGAGCCAAAACATAAGGAATGAGTTGGTAAATCTCTGGAGCAAACAGTGAGCTCCTAGCTTGGGTGGTATCAGTAACAAACGCGCAGAGTCAAGAATTCTGGGTGTACAGGGTGAAGTTTAACTCTCTTGCACTAGGACTGAGAGACAAATCCAAGACCCAACGCCACATAAAAATGGCGAAGAATARTTTTCCAAGTAGAGCTAAGGAAGTTAAAGGAAACTCATACAGCCCAGGAGCCCCTCTCACGACTTCATGTAGCCCCTCAGGGAACACCAGGATATGGCGTCTTGGAGCTGCTCGTACTCTGAGAAGTCCCTCCTCAAAATCCCACCTGCACTATACGAAGGGTTGGAATTCCAGAAACAGYGCACAATTCCTTGGAGTTGTGGTCTGAAGAGCTAGAGAACAACACAGCCGCAATGGAGCTTTCTTGGCACCACAAACATAAAAAATTGAGTGAACTGGGTGATGTGGAAGTTGGATCTTGGTGAGAGAGTTCTTGTAGACTCTTCTCATCTCAGAGCCTACTGCGGTTTAGGGMAGAAAAGCGTTGAATGGCAATACGAGGCGTCACTGACACAACTGTGACAGGGCTACTGATGAATGGGTTCTTCTGCCTTGCTCAGTGGGACATCTCCGTTACGCAGGAACCTTGCTAGAGCAAGGGGAAAGAAGAACAGCAGCCATGGCATCGAACTTCCAAAATATCTAACCACCATCAGACCTTGATAAACCCAACTGGAAACAAATGTGCACACGCAAGGTTTGCTTAGCCAAAGACAAATGATTGTATCTAACAGTGATCTCCGGAAAGTATTCCCGGTACGTTTTGTATAAGAATCTGAAAAATAAACTGATAACTACCCCCAAATCTCAACATATCATACAAACAAACCAGAAGTCTATCCTTAATTGCTACAGTGGTAGCTCTAAACTAGCATTCAAARCATTAAAATGTATAAGTTTTCACCTAATCTCTTTGCCATCAKTTCTGCACCTTATTACAGCCATACTCAAGCAATTTTCTATTTTTAAATGTTCTGAGACACCTTTTTTGCACTTSAAAATTCATTTTGTCTTTTTGCAATTATCGCTCAAGTTCCACATCTTTCAAAATAAAGAACAGAAAGTCCAAGAAGCAGTCAGAGCACTCTTCAATTATCACTGTCCAGTCAATCACAGGTTACTACACATTTCTTCAGCATAAATATCAATTACACACATCGATGCTAAAAAGGGTAGCACAGCAGAAGATAAGCAAGAAGGAAACAAAAAATCATTTTAAACCATGTCCTACCTGCTTGTCAGCGGAAGTTTTTCACAGTTTGGGGAGATGAATTACACCTACTACAAATAAATTGTGTTTAACTCTAAGCTTCTTGTTGTTCAGATTCCTCACTCATGTTACAGTTAGGACTTCCAGTCTCTCTGAAGTTCATGAGAATTCCCAAGGAGATGGGTTTCCACCACTTTAAGAAGAGAATCTCATATGATAAGCATGTGAGCAGCCTCTTTGTTCAAACCAATCTCATGACTCCCTTTGAAGGTAATCCTTTAGAAGTCTCATGACCCATCTCCCTGCCCAGAGGGTATTTTCATCTCATGGTGGAACAAGGCACAAATCTACTTTGATAGTGCCCAAATCTCCAATTTGTTAAACCTCCTTTCCTCTCTTCAAACAGTGCCTATACTCACTGTAAAAATGCCAGCGCTGCAGAAAGGCTAAAGCAGGAGTTGAAACTTTTAATTTGAAGCATTCCCTCCCTTCTGCTAAAATTTCAACATTATTTGCATAATTGAGACAATTGGACATAATAGTCCTTTCAGGGGTCCTCATTAGACGCAGAGCTCTGCATTCTTTGAATAGAGGAAAAAAGGAGGTCATACAGCATTAATTATATCTAATCCTTTTTAGAGCAATTTGAAGTTAGGCAAATCGTCTATACTAAAACAGCTGAAGTTGTAAATAAGCCATTCATTTTGTAACTTTACCTATCACATGCATTTTCATATCCTGTTGCTTTTGTCAATTTAATTAATTCCTTTGCTGTGAAGGCTTCTGCATCTTCTCTTACTTGAAAACTACCAAGAGCAGATGACAATTTGTCACAGACAATTCTTCTTTCCAGCTGTAGCTTTCAGATATCTTACCTTGCCTTGCTGTCCTGGGGGCTGGCATATCAGCACAGCAGCAGGGACGACGTTTTGGAAACAGCAAATGGCAACTCAACTGCACTGCATGAACGTGAAGCCTGCCAGACTGACCTTATTTCAGAGTTGCTGTATCTGATCTCAACTTACTGACAATATATCTACTGCTGATTGGCCAAGAAACATTTTAAAGACACCGTTTTAACTTCTGTCCCAAATGCCAATGCATGCAGCTGAAATGGCATTATTTTAGAACCAGACCCCGCTCCTCCTAACTTGGGCAAGTTCCGGATGACTTCCTGAGGGACAGAAAAGAATGGGGAAGAAACAGTCAGCCCCCTGGAAAATCAGAGAGCCATAATAATTTGGACTTCATTTCTAATGGAGGGAATGGTGAGTTTTGAAGAAAACARTAGACACTAGTTAAGAGAGCACAGAACCAAAGCAAGCAGTATGAAAGACCACATGGGGCACAGTGCTTCAGGAATAAGGCAAGTACGGAGAACAGCACTCCTTTACTTCAGGACATTTTTACTTAGGCCTTGATTCAACTTTCACTAATTTTAATGGCATGTGTTTCTATGGATGGTAGTTCAAGAGGCACTGAAAGGAGGCTTAACACAGCCACAGTCCACAGGTGCTTTAAAACCTAGTTCAAGTTGCTAGTTCTGGGGGACGAAGTCACATCAAGCTCAAGCTGCGGCTGTTAGAGAAGCTGCCTGACAGCTTGTGTGGGCAAACGGACCRGCTCTGAGCTGCTGCCTGCCGCTCTTGAAGGCTGAGCACAGAAACGGAAGGCAAATGGGAAAGGCAGGGGGGGGGGGTTATGTTTTTGTTTGTTTGTTTTGTTTTTTTCCAGTGAAAATTTGAGTTATGGATGGCTCTTCTCCCTGGAACTTGGTTTCCCCTGTGAGCTAGAAAAAGTTGATTTACTGGACACTGCAAGAAATACTATCAAAACTACCTACACTAGTCAGAAGAGTCTGGTTCTGGTTAAAAAAAAAAAAAATTTAAATTGGGCACTTGATATCCCTTCTGAAAATGGAATTTGGATACCTACCAAGATATGCCTTCTCAGCTAAGTTCTTCATAGCAAGAGAGGGTAAAAACATCTGAGAAAGTTCCATTTTTTTAAAAATCAAAGTATTATTTTTTTACTGACTTTTTTAAAGAAAAAATGATAAAGATGCAATCATATCCCCTCCACAACACCAACTGCTCTGTCTCCACAGCGAGTAATGAGACTGACGAGAGGTAACCAAGCTACGCCAGACTAACCAAGAGAACCTARGTGCCTGCGACTGCATTGGTGTAAACCAAGCTGCCACACACAAGGTGCAACTTCATCCCTTTACTAATAGGCAGGAGGAAAAAGATTAGGTTCAAGGGATTTTTCCAGATGGGCTGATTTACCTTTCCATGCGGTCTGGAGTTTTGCCTCAGGTATTGACAAGTACCTGACAACAGAAATGCCAGTGCTGTGGTACTTGATTCTCTATTTAAGCTCTGAGACAACAATTAGGATTCTTTCGGTAGAGAAAAAGTAATTTGTGTGTTTTGGGGAGGCAAACACAAGCCACATAAAAGCAAAGAAACTTGTACACAGTGCGTACAATAAACCTGAACTAGCCTAGCAACAAATCTAATAAACATGCACTTCTATTGTCAGGGACAAGCAGTCTGCCTGCCATGCTTGCTGTCTTCTATGCTTATGTGGTAAAATTTTKCATGGTAAGAAAAAGAAATCACTGGCATTTCATTTGAAATATATAATTGTCAACTACAGCCAAAGTGCACATTCAGACTTCAAAGGCATAACACACATGAATGAAAAAATGACATTCTCAGAGAACGGGAATGTTCACAAAAGGGAGCGTTCATGGATGCCTGCACTCATACTATGGGGAGGCTCACAGCACTTGGAGTTTGTTTTGTGACATAGCTTGATATAAATGCACTGTGAATGAAAGGGATAAAGAGATATGCATCTCTCCTCTGCCCCCACTGCGACTCACAGAGCAAACTTCCCTTTGCGATGGTCTGGGGTGTCCACATGCTTGCAGGGAATAGGAATGAAGAACACAGGGACAGATGAATTTGTCTTTATCCATTTAAATAAAATCTTCACATATACCAGAACCAGCAGTCCATTTCAAAAAAGATTTCCTTATTTCTATCTATCTTTGTTTCTTTCATTTGCCCTTCACATCCCCGACCAAGAAAATACGCTTGCTTGCACTGACAGCAAACATCTCATCTTCAAAATGCAACAAGTTCTTATGGTTTTTTTGCAGCCTCTGCAAAGTTAAAGCTACAATCTAAATCTATATGAGAATAGCTGAAAACTCAAACATAACCAACCCTTCAAGCAGCAGGCTTAGGCTGCCACAGCAGATAAGTTCACCTCCTGAATGCACCTAATGATATTTTTGTAACAAAAAGATAAAGCTCATTTCACCTCTCAGATCAGATGTGCAGTTAGCTCGTCAATGCATCTGTCAGTGAAACTAACTGTGCACCAGGCTTGACTGCCTGCATTTCCTTCTGAATGTTTAAGGAAACCTCTCCCCCAATAAAAGCAACTTCATTCACCTAGCATGAAGGAAATGCTCCTTGCCCTACTTTCTCCTGCATTGCTTTTGTGGCTTTCTCCAAATTCTAAAAAAATAAAGTGCTGTGACAGGTGCACTCCTACCTCAAAAGTAAGATTTATGGACAGCAAACATGGGAACAGAATTTAGAAATATCCAAATGCAATGTAGAGAGGCAAGACTTGGAACTTTTTCTGCAAAACTATAAAGTTGCATACTAGCAGAAACTAAACTACATGCAAAATGTCTATAGAATATATTCAACCACCCTCTAAATCATCCTTAGATCCAATATAAATTTGAAAGGTTTTGAAAAACAAAAGTTATGAAAGAGTGGCTAAAAACTACGTTGCAACCTAATTAAGGAACAGTTGAAGAAGCAGAGGAAAAAAGAGCAATACCCAAATCTTCTCAGGGCCTGCATTTCAATCTCGGAGAGGAACTGAATGCTTTTTACAAGTCAAGTCTGTTATTGTAACTGAGACAAACCGCATCGCAAAGAATCCTTTAGTTTTTTGTTGTTGAATTAAATCTTCAGCCAGACCAGAATTTTATAGAATGTGACACTGCTGAACCGCTGAAACTTGGGATGAGCTTTAATGCAAATGTCACAGACACGGATGTCAGAATAGATGRGAAATCACACGATAGCAATCGGCCTGGGAGGAAAAATAAACTAGCCGAGACTCCGTTAGGAAAAGATGAAAAGCTGAATTGCTCAGGACAAGCTTGTTCACATGAGAATGGAATCGGCTTATGTATTCACAGGCACCCTAATAATACTGTTTTGTAACAGTAAAATTCATGACCATTCACTACAAGGCTTTGATTAGCCACTAATTCACCATATGAAGCAGTAGCACATACAAAAAAAAAGACAGAATCAACCCTAGGACTACAAGATTCAGCTATATGAAGACTTAAGGATTTTTAAGTCCTGACTGATCATAGTGCAACACGTATCACCTGATGTCACTATCAAATCARTAACTAAATGGGCCATCTGACAAACTCAAAGAATAAATACATAGAGAGGAGAGCATCTTAGTGCCTTGGCTTCCGACGCATCTGCAGGACTGAAGGAGCTGCAAACATCTCTGGCTCTGCTCATTCTGCTTTGTGCTTGGGGCCAGCAGTCACCCTCTGTGCCCACTATGCACTCCCTSAGCTACACAAAGCCTCAGTTCGAGCCCAGTTTGAAACCAGCCTCCACAGACATCAGTGACCAAACACCCAAGAGAAAACAGCACCCTCGCCAAAAGCGACTGCTAATGCAGCACACRCAGCCCGGCAGACCAGGGCAGCTCGGAGGTGCTGGCCCCCGTAGGCCCAGGCTCTTTCTGCAACAAGAAACAAGCTGGCAACACAGTGCAKGCTACAAGAGAAGGGAGAGCTGCCACCCACTCTACTGCACCTTGGGCTGCAACATCGTGGCTCCTAGGGCTCCCATAAGGTCCGAGTCCATATACAGAGAAAAAGAAAAATCCAATCCCCTCAAAACAAAAATTAAAAAAAAAAACAGGAATAAGTAAGATTCAAGATGACCAGAAATCCTTTACAAATCAATGAAGAGACACCCAAGTATCCTGGCTTCTGAACAGCTAATAAAAGCAACAACTCAAAAGTCTTGAGGTACAATCAATTAATCAATCAACAGAAGAATCCATGAACAGCAGCAATAGAAATGGCTTAATTCCCAATCTGATTGCTATAAATCTAGCTGCAGTTTTGAAATGAAATAACCTCTAAGCAGAACAGCTTTGGATATGCAAGRGAATTATCCACCCAATCTGAAGTATAGACTATTATTCCCAGCAAATTTATTACAGCTTTCAGTAGGACCTCATGAAGCCATGCAACAAACAAGCCCCCTTACTGCCTTCTTCTTTGTAGAAGCTCCTGATTTGCATTCCCCTGGAAACAGTGAATTCCTCTAAAAAATATAATTTACTGCCTCTTATGCAGGAAAAGCTTTTATGGGGACAGGGCTGTAAAACAAATTTCATGTTTCCTTTCAATTTCCGATTATTATTACTGCATTTCTTCTCAGGATGACRTACACCTAAAACAGCTGCAGCAATAGCTGCCTTTCCTGCCTAGCTTCATTTGCAGACCTTTCTGGATGTCAAGTGTTTACAATTTGAAAGAGTATCTCTAAAAGCATAAGAGGAAAATTGACATTGCCTCTTTTATCAGACTAAAGCAAGAAAGGCTGTTCTGCCCAGAAGTGTGAAGAAAATGGAATAAGTTATTTCTAGCAAGATTTCACCCACCAATAAGATTTTTTTCAAATTTGTTCAAGTGCTGTAAGTGCTACTTGTCCACCACGGAAACACCTTTAAAATCTCATATAGCAGCAGTAGCAATAGTYGGGGCTTCACAATTCTCTCTCCTTTTCCACCCCAATTCTTTATGTTGAAGGGGCTTTGCTCGCAAAAACAGCAACTAAATGTGTATTCTGCTTAAGCACAACTGACATCCATAATGCACCGTAACAACCAAGGAAAAAGTGCTGAAGCAGGGACAGCAGTCCCAGCCCCTTGCTCCCTCCACAAGGGAATTCAGTGCTTGATTTCCTCCTCCTACCTGGCCAYATACAGCCAGCTCATAATACAAACTTGCTCACCTCTCCATTCTGCAAACACTGGGGCAAATGGCCGGTTTTATAGCTAAAAACAAGTCTCACTTCTATGAAACTGTAACAGGCAGTAAGCTGTTCAAATATAGCCAGTGGGACTTGGCAGCATGARGCTAAAGCTGTTCACAGGACCAAGAGTTATAAAATGTCATAAAATACTCTGTGCTTCTGTAACAGTCTTCATCTGAATATCTGAATGCACAAACACAGATTATCTCTGTTGCCTTATAAAGTTAGCAGCTTACTTGTAAAATTCAGAGAAGTTGATATACTCCTTAGAGCTGTAGGTGTTTGCAATCCCTGAAACATATGAATCTACTGTCATAAATGTAGATCTTACTAATCAAGGCATGGCTTCGAGTAACTTTCAGCCGCAACTTTCAGCTTTGTCAGACTCATTATCTCCTAAAATCTCAAAAATCTCAAAAAATCTCTAAATTGTATTTTGTTTCAGCAATTTTCAGCTGMATCATTGCTAAGAAAGAATTTAGGATCTTTCTCCCTAGTGGCTGCAGGTTTTAGTATTTCATGCAACTATTCTCCCGTCACAACTATGTGGTTGTGTCTGAACAAAAGCATTTCTGCATAACTGCTCCGTTTTGCTATGTGCCACAAGACATACATGCAGAGGTCATCTTTTAAGCTTCCTGCATTTCCAACCTTCCTTTCAGACTAGCTTTAATCTAAAAGATACACAGAGGTTAAATGTCATTATTTCACTTTGAAACGTTGTAGAGTTTGAATGTCACTAAGAAAATTACACATAGAAAATTTCAAYCTTTCTGGTCAAAATGTTCTTACAAAATTCTCTGTGAGAAAGGAAGGCTATTTTATAAACACAGCAGACCATGCTTCATTTATTATTTCCCTCTGAAAGAGTGCGCCACTGTAACAGCCAGGGTGAGGCTGTACATCACCAACAGAGACTGCACCCTTTCAGACAGGCGTGGTGCCGGTGTTGGCAAAACAGGCAACAGAGTTGTATCTGCAAATATATATATATATATATGTATTTCCATATATATTAATCTATTGATATAGATATGTATCTCCAAAGAAGCCACTCCCAGAGCAGGAATGTCAGTAAACACGGTGCTCATGCCCACTTCCTTCCATTCCAAGACAGGACCCTTGCGATGCCAAACACTCCTTACTTAGCAAAGGGCACCTTAGGACAGACATTCAGAAACTAGTTAAGAAGGAGCATCTCTGTTCCAAGAAATTCTCTCTTGGAGGGTAGAAAAGCAGCACTCTGCTTTACCTGCAAATCATTTACAGCAGTGAGCTGAGAGGTGTGTTGAGAGTATCCCGACATCTCACTAGTACTCTAAATTATGAGCTAATTTCTAATTCTATAGCTGTGTTGTTATAGCACCCACTCATAGATGTATCTGCTGTATAGGCACAGGACAATAGTTATTTTCTTGGCAGGTGCAATTCTGAATGTATAAATGGACAGAGAAGGATATAGAAAACAAACAGTTTTCCAGCCAGAGAATGGAGTACATCTTCTAAAGCATCTCCCTAATGTTATAGATGAGCTTTTAACATCAGACAACAGCAAACGTATCCTCCTGTCTCAGTCCTCCCAGCTCTATTTCATTATAAAGACAGTAATTTTCACCCTTCTGGCATGTTTTCACAGACTGCTGCTTACCATGTTATTTCTGAGGCTAGAAGAAAGAGTGGCAAGACACTCACATAGCGACTTTAATTGGGAAATACAACAGACTATTTTAACCTTGAGAAGCAACGAATACCATAAAGAATAGCCCTGCAAAAATAGAAATTGCCACAGATTGTCAGAGAAAAAAATTGTAACATCTACTTTCTAACAAGAAAAAATAAAACAACTATCTAGTATTTAGCTTCACTAAAAATACGCAGTGAGTGTTTGTAACTGTGAAAAAGCAACACATGACAAAATGAAGCCAATGGAGTCTTGCTGCAGCTCTGAAGCTCTTTACTCCCTCTATCCACAGTGGTGTCCCTTCCTGTTTCTGTGGTCCTAGRATTCTCCTAAGTTTGGCATCCCTAATTACAGCTCCATTTTAAGTCATCTTCTTTGGACTAAATACTGAAAGGCAAGTGTATTTACAGTAAGTAATCACTGTGCTGAAGCACTCTGCACCAGGCAATCCTATTCATCCATACTTGCCTTTCTGAACATCTCTGTGGTTCTAATACACCTGGTAACCTAGAAATGCGTGCTGGGGTCCAGGAAGTCACAACAGAAACATAAAATGAAAGCCAAAGCAGAATTTAGTCTTCTCCTCATAGCTATGGACACAACTACATTAAGCCACTGCGAGAACTGAAGTGAGAATAGCAGAAGTAAAAACAGGGCGAGTACCTCTTGAACTAACTATCCTYCCAGGTCTAACTCTGGTCACAGCATCCAGCTGCATGTAAAGCAGCTACTTAGAGCCCAGCYTAGTCCAGACTAGCATGAACAAAGGAAGCTCTATCAGGAATTTGCCTTCCCAATCATAACCTTCAAGCGTGGGACAGACACTTGTAAGTGCAGCATCCCTTTGTTCTCCTCAGGTCACCCAGACTATGTTCATGTTTCTGAGCATTTGCTCTAGCAGCTCTAGTCTGGCCCCGTGGAATGCTCAGCAGAATTGCGGAATGTAAGGAACTTGAAAATTAAGCAGAGTTGTWAATTGCAACCCTGTAACAGTCATTGCAAAAGAAGACTTCACCATGTCTGTGTGGCCACATCTGTGTTGGTCCCAGATGGGGCACCAGCAGCCCCTGGGCAAAGGCCCCTCACACTTCTGGCCCTGCTGTGAGGGAGCAGGTGGGCGCACAGGACACACACCCAGCAACTCCGGTCCCACTGCTGCTCCCTCCTTCCCATACTGCCGCCCTACTACTGACATGGAGAGCCTGTCACAGCAGAGCCAGGGCCCTGTTGTTTGTAACACACAGCRGAAATACAGAGCTTGTAAAGATGAATTAAAGAACATGTGTTATTTATTATATACACTGTTTAAAAACATTTAGAAATCATATGGTAATCTAGCTGTAGCAATCATGTCTGTGCTGCTTTCATGTGGTACACTGAAATCTGGGCCTTTATCTCCTTTCTTTCCAAGGTCTGTTCTCTCATAATCCTGCTGGAATGTGTAGGGTGTATGAACCTGCTTAGTCTGCCTTTTAAGAGAGAATGATTCTTYGGTCTTGCCTAAGTTATATCACAAGCTAGTCAGAGATCTGCAGTGCTCCAATTAAAAAAGGTATTTGCAGTATGTTTCAGCCAGATAACCACATTCCTTAGCTGGAACCCATGAAGACTTTTGCTAGGCGGCTTTCCTGTGGGCTTCTCTTCCACCTGGCAGTATGTGGAGGTACTCGGGCATAATGTTCACCAATATTTAGTATTGTAGTTATAATGAACCTCATGGTATTTCTCATTTGGTGAATATTTGTAGCAGGTCTGTTACTTGTTTAAGCTTTTCCTCTCTTTTCTTGAGGGAGGAGAAAAAAAAGGAAAAGGAAGAAAAAAGCTAAAAGTTTGTCTGTAAAAAAGAAAAAGCCTCAAGCCTAAAACCTGGGCCCACTAAATATCTGGGCCCACTCGCCTTACCTAATGAGACGCTGCTTCTCTTTCACCGCGAGCCACATGAAAGCCCAGTGTATTGATCTTGCCATGTTTGATCTATGCCATCAGTCTTGAACAGCGCTCTCTGCCTGCAGCTACGTTGCAGTGAACAGCACCACTAGGAAGGTTGAGGCATCTGTGTACACGTCCTGCTGCACCGATCTCGCTGTCCTCTGAAGTGCCTGCAACTAGCCACAGTTTTCCCAAGACACTGGGACACGAGACAGTGGCCTGAAAGGYAAGGGCTGGTCTTGAAGTTTCCTCCACCCCCATCTGTCTATTAATACACTCATTTTCTTTTTGAATGGATTCCTGCACAGGTCCGGAGAGATCCTTGTGGATCCAGCTACAACAAAGACTTGGAAAAACAGCAGCTTAAGTTAAGACACAGAAATACTGCCCAATCTTAGCACACATACATGAGACCACTCGGGGAGAACTTAACAGCCCTATATGCAATAACCTTTATTTTTTTTTAATGCCAGTATTTGACTTGAAATAATAGACAACTGTGAAGAAGYAGACAAAACAAAAATGTAGCTTATAAATGCTACAATTACAATCACTAACTGACCCACGTTCATCCTTACTTGTCATCCCCTCTGCACAGAGGGACTTTTCTATTGTTCCAGTTCATACAAGTACTGACAATGTGTATTTACATAGATTCATTCAGATTCTTCATTGCCTCGTGTGCATCTCTGTTACTTTGTTCACAACTTAAGACAGAGGCATCTATTTAAAATATGCCTAAATAATTTTATACTATGCCAAAAATAAAATACAAAAAAAAAAAAAAAAAAAAAAAAAAAAAAAAAAAAAAAAAAAAAAAAAGCCTCTTCATGGAATGGTAGAAAGCAGCAGTGTGCTTGATTTATTGGCTTTGCAGGCTGCAAGTTCCCATGACAGATTAGATGAGACTGATTTGCCTTTTAGTTGAAAGGCTCAAGCTAAGCTGGACGCTCTCCGGACATGTTCTCAGCACTGTCTGACTTCGCTGATGCACAGTTCCATGCAGCTCTGATTACTACAGCATTACAGCTCACTGGCACAAAGCATTAGCAAGGGATTTCACTTTTTTTTCCCCTCTTTCTCTCCTGGMAGTCATTTGAAAAGGACATAGGGGGAAAAAAAAATCCTAAAACAAGTGTGATAAGAAATACATGCATGTTATTTAAAATGCTGCCAACAACCTTCACCTTATTTTATCAGAATGCTCTTCSAGGCCAGCTAGTGAACACACTGGCACTTCTTTTCCTCCGTCTCTGAACCAGGGAAAACACATTGAAGCATTCAGGGCTTTGATTTCTTTTTTTAAAAAAAGAAAAAAATAYACTTGATTCATAGTTTTAGGTTGCAGGTTGAGCGAGTCCCTCAAAAAGAAAGAATAGGATCAATATTCTCAAGCACTGAAATGTAGACCAAACAAAACAGAAATGGAATGCAAAGCAACAGCGAGGAGTTGATGGAAGTGCATTGTAATTCAATATGCTCTGCTGCACAGCTGAACTGCACAGACCAGACACCCCCTCCTCCTTTGCTTTTCAAAAGCAGGAAAGTGAGATTTGTAACATTTCTCTTCAGAGGCGCTCCTTGGGAAGAGGTTTAAGTGACTAAGCCATTACGCCCTCCGCAGCATTTTCCATTCCACGCACTGCTTGCTCTTAAAGTCTGCTAGAGCTACTGGTTTGCACTGATGCAGATGTCAAGAGTAGTACAAGATATAGCTGTGGAAAGAAGAGGTAGCTGAATGCTGCAAGAGGCTATTTGACTGTTCTAAAGAGAAAACAGAACAAAAATCACAATACTGAAATGAGCAATGTACTGTAATAAATTATCTGCCCATTGGTTTAGATAATTGCATTTTAAGGTGTTACCAAGCCAACCTTAAAAGAACTCTAGATGTTTATGACAGAATAAATYACTCATAAAGCAGTGCAAAGCAGGTTACACATCTAAGTGTTGATACTTTCTCTGAATTTTTACTTTGGAAACTGATGATGTTAAACTCCCTTCAGCAATATGAGGAGGTTTTTTTCTGCTTATAAAGCAGTTATAAAATACGGCTTACAAGTCAGTATCTTCTCATAAATTAACTGTGAAAAAGAAGCAAATCAAACATTAACCGCAAGGAAAGCCCCCCGCCTCTGCATGCTGAGCTGCCATGGGGGACATGAAGCTGGAATAACTCTGCAGGTGATAACACATCACTGCTTCCTGACCCATCTTCACCTACGGCTTCCATGAGAACTCACCCAGCTTTCCACAAGCTTGCCCGCCTCGCATGTTTTGGGTCTGTTGTCCCTGTAGGACTCACAGTCATTCATTCCTTTCTCAAGCAAAACTCCTTACATTACTCAGCTCATCAATTTTCAGCTGATTCCCCACTCCCCCAGAAAATTGATTTTAGCAATATTTTACATTCTCTTCTTTGGACACCATCCACTTAAGCTTCAAGTCAGGAACACAACAGTTGGTAACCTACAAGCAAATACTAACAAGCAGCAACCCTATCTCAYGCTACCAGTGGAAAAAAAAAATTTCAAGAAAGTCTTTTAAGTAAGAATAAAATAATCATTAGGCTTCTAAGGAAGMTGGGCTAGCTAAGTCTACTGAACGCTCCCCAAAAATTTATATTCGTTACCAGTCCTTATTTAAGTAAATATCAAAGCAAAYTGTATATAATCCAGAAAAGCTCAGAATCTACTTTCAGCAATGATGATYTAACCTTTGCAGACCAAAATTCCAAATGCCTTCAGACAGAAGAATTAGCTCTGTGCCCCACAGATGCTCTGAGGTCACCAGAATAAACCAACRGAGTGGGATTCTCTCAACTATTTTTTCTCTCACAACGTACACACACAATGACATGCAGCCAGAAGGACTGGTACCCAGCCCAACAAAGCCATTTTCCTGCTGCAGATGGGCCATTACCGAGGATAGAGCTTCAGCTATGACTTGGCTCTCTACAGTCAGGTAACGCTACCTGCCACAGAAATGACAACATACGCATCTATATACGGTGACATAGAGGGAAAAATGTCAACAAGCACAGGAAAAAAAAGATAAACAGAGCAAATATCAGCTTCTCATTATACACAGTAAACAATACAAGAACATTAAATAGTGCTGCTCGACTTCTAAGACTGAGCACAAGCTATTAGCTTGCAGGGATACGTATCAAAATACGTTCTCACAGCTCTAGAGCCTCCAGAGGTTGTGATCATCACACAAAGGGCAGCTACGGCCAGCCTTGTACTCAGACATGTCCACACACAGGTTAATGAATTTATGGAGGACATGAGCTACTAAGACCTTTGAAGGACAAGGCCAAGAGTCTTCAGTGGAGCAGAACTCACTAAGCAGACCAGAACAGAACTGGCAGAAGAGGAAAGCAATGCCAAAAGGGAAGATTTGTCTCGCATTCTTGATTGAGGTTCAAGAAACCTGGGATTCCAATTTAGCCTTTGCAAGATAAGTCTATCYTTTTTGGGTAGTGAAAGGGTAACTCTGCTGCTATTTGTTGTATGCTCACGGCAAGCCATGTACGTACCTAAAGGCTAAAATTACCCATTTTTTCAGGACGYTTATTATTTCCTTTATACAAAAGGATTCAGTCCTTGAGGCAAGCAGATTTTAACTACAACAATATACCAACCAGCAAAATCCAGCTTTGTTGAGACACAAGGTWGGTAGAAAAAAGTAGAGTCATTTCTGTTAAATGGTATCCAGAGAACCAAATAATGACACTCTCCAAAGAACTGCTTGGTATTAGAAACAGTGAGAGAATAARCATAATGAGACCTTCTTAAAAGTAAATGCATATTCCTCTCTCTTATCTAAATGAATTCAAAGAGAAGTCAAGGATTCAAAAGAAGTCACTAAAGCATTGTATTACTTAGCTTGCTTGAGATTTTCATGGTGCATACATATCCACAGAGAAATAGTTTTAAATCATCGATCATMCCATCTATTTAGTTCTTTCCAGTACCAAAATTCATAGACTTATAACTGCTTTTCTTCTCCCTTCAGAGACGGGCACGGGCTGAASACGATGATCACAGTGGAAACGGCTGGGCTGCTTTCACATACACAGAGTATTCATCATCTCAGCATGAGACAGAGATGTGAGACAGTATGAGATATAGGGGCTCTGTATTAAAAGTGACATTAGGTTTCCTTTAGTGTAATTAACAGAGATTTTAATTGGTAGAGGATCCTAGCCATGGAGTCTCTGACTGCCAGCACCTGCTCTGCTTAAATGCAATCTATGACTAAAGAATTTTTAAAATAAGTCTGTCCACCAAGAYTGTTCCCAGCAATTTCTACTATTAGGCTTAACAATATTATCATGATTGAATGTTGGCAAATCAAGGTGATGAGTTTGTGCTCTTTGACTGTTGAAGTGTAATTACYTGCTGACAGGTTAAAGTTCCTTTAGTACTTGAATCATCTTGTTTATGGGGAGAACAAGATAATTCCCATTTGATTCTTTACTAATTGACTAGAGCTGTTATGAAACTAGGTAAAACTGACAGACATAGATGGCTGAATTAGAAGTTACTGTGTTTGAAGAGATGAGCTATGAAATCAAATCCTTCCCTAAACAAACCTTGAAATGACAGAAAACCAAATTGGGTCTAAGATGATGTGGGACATTCAGACTTGTGCACAAGTATCTCAATAAAAATGCCTCTGTTTTCAGAGCAAGACTTTTAAAACTGTTAGTCATCTCAGTGTAAAATATGAAATATTCCCACTTTTTTTTTTTTTTAACAGGTTCTATTATAGGGAATAAAAAGCCTGGATGCAGGCAACCATTTTGGAAAACACTGTTAGAAGTTTAAATCATGGAAAGCCTGACCTAGCTGTGCAATTATGCTCAACAGGAGCAAAAAAAAGATGCAACAGTCAGTACTGGCAGACACCGCACTGCTGATCTTGGTGAACTGGTACCTGCCAACACACCAGACCTAAGAGTGACTGMACCAAACAGGATTTAGTCAAATTTGCAAGGAAAAATACAGCCAYTAATGAGCCTACAATTATATAACTACAATGTTCTATGTTAAATGCTTTGTACTGCAAGTAATAGCATGATTTTTTTTTTTTAAAGTCCTTCTCAGTCACTTAGGTAAGGATGCTGTTCCAAGACTTCACAGAAAAGGTATTTGCAAGTGCCAAGCTCAGCAGGGCCTGCCAGGTTCAGCTGGAACGGCCAGGCCAGTGGACAAGCCTCAGAGCTTACCCTGGCTGGCAGCATCGTGACCAGAGGGGCAGAAGCAGATCCCCTTGCAASTATAGCAAAACAAAACCAAAAACCCTATGCCACCACACTTGGCAGTTATAATGTAAGATGTTCAGAAATGATGACAGAAGTATAAAACTTTCTAATCTGCAACTTCAAAGGAAAGCGAAGCGCAGAGCACAGGTCCTGAGCTGGACTAAGCACACAACTGTGCGGCTTGCTACAGGAGCGGCGCGGTAATTGAAGACAACTTTAAAAGCTGGAAGTCTCATTTTATGCATTCTACATTTGAAGAAACCACAAGGATCTTTTGCATTTTTGACTGACAGCTTAAAAACTAGCTTCACTTTTTAGCAAGGTAGATCCCTTAAACACAAACAAGTCTTGTTATACTAAAACATTTCTTTCAAATTCTCTTTTGGTAAAATATCACTTAAGCAGTACCCTTTTGCTCAGTCTCATTAACACACAACTTACAAAAAGGTAATTTCACCACTGAACAGGACCAAGTCCCCGCAAAAGGGGGAGAGAGACAGTAAATATTCATGTACAGAAGGACATGAAAAAATGAAAGAATATGTGCCAAATGCACTCAGCATGTGGAACATACCAGCTGCACCTCACTAATCCAGGGCTGATCCGTACAGAGAATCACAAATCCACTCCACCAGCAGGCTGGGTGCCATTTTATTGCCAGGAATTGAAAACAAAATGGAATCAAATATCTACTCAGAGTCCTGGCTAGTAACAATTTCATTTGGGTCTGATAAAAACAATGAGACCTTAATGAAGGCTTTGATTCAACCACAGAGAATTCTGAAACCATCAGAATTTTATAGAAAAACATTTGATTACTATGGCCACATTTCCATATGACATATAGCCATGGTACTGGACCCAAGCCCCAAGCCTTCTGACTGTCTTGATGAGAGCCGAGAACTGCACACGTCACTAGAGGCCCAGACTCTTCTTGGYGGTGGGTGGCAGCTGCAGCTCTGCAGAGCACCCCTGGGTGCCCTGCATCATCCTCCCAGGCTCTGTCTGCAGTGCTGAAAGCTTCGAGATGGCTMCCAGAACACTGTCCTTTCTGGTCTCCTCTTTGTGCTACTATTTACTGTCAGCTGAGGCAGATCATATATGTGTATCTCCTACTTGCCAATAACTTCTGCTCATTTTTCAGGATGAATCAGCCTGCATGCTGCAGTCTCTTGGGTGTTGTGCAGCTTTTGTAGCAGCCTAGCACAACTCTGGCACACAAAATCCCAACCACTGGCAAAAGACTAAATCCATCACTGGCTGTTCTGATGGTGAAAAGCTCCTGCCAGAAATGCACTGCCAGATACACTGGAAAAGAACATTGCAAAAATCAAATCATTTTATGAAATCATCTTGCATTGGGTCAAAGCTATACTAGACAGTATTGTAGGTTTTTGGGTTTTTTTAATGTTTACAGCTCTTTGATCAACACGAGCACTTCTGAGCTCCTAAGTTTAAAATAAAAAACTTAATGCAGCTGTTGCTTTCCAAGTTCGGTGAAGATAAAATTGCCTTGTGATAGCTGTATGATTAAGAATTGATTGCTCTGGTAATTTAAAGATATGGCTTATTTAATAATAATAGATGGAAATTACATTGGATTATTCACTGAAGTCTTAATGTGCATCTAGAAAAAGACCCATTTTTACTGTATTAAAAAAACAGTTTATTTGGCTCCTTCCTGGGGAAAACAGGCACTTCAGCACAAAACTTCACAGGGAGGTCCTTTCCATTTAGCATAGCTCTATCTAGTGGTTGATTAATCCAAATGCACCCAGTAGTCAAGAGAACAAAATCTGAGTGTTTGATGAGGTCTAAGGTCTCAGGAAAGTAATATTTTTATTTTGATCTACTTATATCCACCTTGCAAAGTCTGAAAATACATTTGGAAACACATTACCAGCAAAAGTCCTCTCTCCATGGACACATGAACATGATTCCATTTATCTGGGAGAGGCTTAATGAAATATTGCACATTCAGACAGCAATTAAATGATTAATGCTCTAATAATTTTTGTCTTGGTAGTATGTATACCATTTAAGCTACAACAATCCTGCTGTACACCTCAGGAGAGTAAAACAAAAACAATGCAACAGTAATGCAACTGATGAAAGTAGTCATGTCAGATGCATATGGCCAGCCCCAAAATAAAACATGTAATTTTAAACACTGCTTAAGGTTAAGTCCACAAAGTGGATCCATTAAATTAGCTTTGAATGTTACATAACTTTTTTTCTAGAAAGCAAGATAACCGCCTCCCCTTTAGCTGCACTGGCATCCCTGAATAAAGGGTTTGCCAACATTCCTGGCCCTGGGATTAGGTCATTCCCATCACCGAAAGCTTCAGCCATAAACAATCTCTCTCATTAAAGCTGCATCTGTTTCTCTACGTGTTATTCCAGAAGTCAACTTACTCACAGCTTCACTCTTTTGTGCACTGGAGTTAAGTATATTTACAGCTCAAATTCCATGTTCTTTTCAACTCTTATTTTATCTAACATTCCTGTTACAATGATACAGAGAAGTTTTACTTGGTTTACTTCCCTTCCTAATTTATTGACTCGGCTCCAATTTCATCTGTATTCTACCAAAACACTCAAATGCATAATGTTTCTGTGTATTCATGCATTGAAAACAAAAGCACTTATCTATTTCATCACTTAGAAAAGCACTAATGAAGTTTCATACTAATGAGAACAGTATGTGAGTTGAATATTTTCCCTTATTTACATGAAAGGAACCTGAAATGCAAAACAAAGCAATTTACTCATTGTAACTACCTCCCCCTCCCACATGTACATTCCATGAAAATTTTGTTATTTCTGTTCTCCTTTCAGAAAAGAAAACCAAGATGACACTCAGCCTGAATGACTTGGGCTTGTTCTTACACCTAGGTTTGTGCTTACATTTAGGAGCCTCTACTGCACACTTGGCCTTTTCCCCATACTAATACTTTGCTAGAGTGAAAGGCTAAATTATAACAAAGAAATAATATAGTTCTCCCTCAGCACTAAACGAAATGACTTTACATCCTTGTAATTGAAATGGAAAAATATTTAAGTAGCACCTAAGTGTTATAGGTAGATGAATGCCAGAAATTGCATTAGGGTTTGAGTTTTTCTAACTACTAAGGCTTATTTTACCCAGGCCATAGTCTGGAATAGGACACTAATGACTAGCGTAGAGGACAAGCCATTTTAACACCGTGAGTCACTTCCCTGTACTGGAATAGACAGGATACGCAACCGGAACTCTAAATCTCCATTTAAAGCCCCCAACCACTTCCTTCCCCGAGCAGACAGGCAGGTCACGAGAGGTGAGACAATGCCAAGCAGCAGAGCTGAGACCTTCCCGGTCACTGCAATCCCGGCTCTGTGCAGGGGAAAAACAAGCAAACCAACAAAAGCTTTTAGGTGGGAGTAGGAAAGCATAGAGTCATGCCACAGCACTCCTGTGTTGACCAGGAGGAGACACACAAGCAGCAACTTGTTAAGCAGCACTGCTACTTGAAGCAAATGAAGTGCCCTGTCACTTGATGCCAAGCTCCTTCCCAGAAAGTGTCTGTATTTCCCTGGAGAATTATTATTTTCAGAGATAAAAGGCTGAAAAATGGAATTCAAGACACTCCTGAAGAGCCAGACTAGCTAGTATTCAGAGAAGATGTGCCATGAAGACATTTTATCCACAATCAACACTCAGAGCTACTAACTTCGGAGAACACAGGAACTTGCCAMGTTAAGCCCTCAGTTCCAACCTAGGCTTGACAAAACAACCACCAAAGCTTGTATGTGCTCAGGGAACCAGAAGCATAAGGACTTTTAAGGAAAGCTCAACAAAAATGTTGAAGCTAAGCGAGAACCAARAACTAAAGTAGAAGTTCAACAACAAGATTAAAAGATTCTCAACTTGGGATATTAATCTCACATAAACAAAAGCCCATTTCCCCAACTACGCAGCTCCATTTGGCTTCTGCACTTTCCCACAACTTGTGATTAGGCTGTCAAAGTGCTTGGTGCASGAAGCTGTGACCACTAAAGTCAAAAGCATAATTTCACATTAACCCTAACCCTGAAGTACCAAACATCTCTGGTTCAGACAAATCCTGTTTCAAAGCTCACTAGACAGGAGAGAGCTTGGAGCAGGAATAACTACATCCTCACCCTGCTCCTAGGACATCCCCAGACTGCGCTGCCACAGCACTGGGCAAGGCAGATCCAGACCTAACCCAGTACAGTTGCTCCTAATCTCATATGTTCTCGTGCTTACCTATGGATATAAGAGGCCATAAAATGGAATAAGCTTGTCAACTTGTGAGCAGAATGCCTCTTCCCACCTGGCATTTTAGATCTTCAATTCTATCAGAAAATTCATGTCCATAATTGAAAAATATCTTTGGGAATCAAACTTCAATAAAACCTAGTCACATTGCTAAGCGATTAGGATGTAATTTCAAAACAGCATACCCTGGGCTCTGAGCACTGATCCAGCTAATCACATGCTGATTAAATCTTTTTATAAGCTTTGGAATTTACCCTTTGCTCTTCAGTTCCAAACAAAGGTTTCATTTTTATAACGTAAAAATCCCCACCAAAGATTTAACACTGGGAAAAGATATTACTACCTAATATGTCCTTGAAGGCAAAGATCCAATGCATTCCTAAATGAACCAAAACAGAAGTAAATGATTTATTGCTGAATTATATTAGGAATAGACTTGATACTGTGTATCAGAATCAAGAGAGAAGGAACCTCTGCCTTATATCCCATTCAGTGGTAGCTGACTTATTTCACTTCTTTCCACGAAGAATGTTTCTAATGCATGACCTAGGACAGAAAGATTGGAAGGAGAGAAATTAAAACCAGTTCTGAACTTTGGAAAATAAAGAAGGAAAAACATTTAACTTAATATCTATTCTATGAAAAAAAATAGAAATGGTACATTCAGTAGAGCTTAGTAGCCCCTGCTTGCTTTCCCTGGCAAAGGTTTAAGCCATRCAGTTATTAATCACATGAAAGCAGATATTAAAGGAATATTAATCCATACCAGCTGTTACATCTTTTACTCTGCTATTATTAGAGATTAATCTTCATACAACAAGGCTGCCTTTTCATGTCATTTCCAAGAGGACATCATACAAGCTGATATTGTTTTACAACACATCTGCATTACGGAATATAAGAAAACAGGAGATAATGACTACATGGCAAAATTACATTCATCCTCATCCTTCAAATCTCAGGMACTTAAGTTTAGAAGAAACACTATCTCTGTAGTCAGTTAATTAGTTGCTCTTTATTGTGACTGCAGAAAAATTGCTTTTATAGCATTGCTATTTACTTAAAAAGAAAAAGGATATTCTTTTAGTATTCTCTTATGGAAAGCTCAAGGCCATGTAATTTACTGCATCTAGCAACACAGAATGAATCCAATTAAAACATTTCATGTGATCTAATTTATGGCTTGTAATGAAGAATATTTAGGATTGCAAGAGAATTTTAACAAAATAATCAACCCTGTGAGCATAATAGGCTCTAATACAGTACTAAAACCCTGCTGGTGAACTTTTTTTTTTTTTTTTTTTAAACAGAAGTAGTAGTTTATACTGCTGGCATATGTCACAGCTCAGTGAACATGCAAAGCCTTCAAAATTCTGTTGGATCACTTGTTGATGAAAGCTATTCAAAAATTGAATTGTTGAAGCTATTCAAAATCATAAAAACTATCATATTGTTCAATAAAAGTGAAATTACTGATAAAAAAGGCCAGCATTATCCATTAAAAACTATGAGATTACCATTAGAAATAAGCTTCTAATCAGTTTCTTGAGTTTTGGATGAAACTAAGTGCTATGGGCAATACAAGCTGCACTAGGGAAATGAGTTGTCATAGCTACAGAAAATCTCTCTGTATCTGCACTCTCTATATCTGCAGTTTCCTCATTTTGTTAAATGTAATGCAAAATCAGCTTCTCTAATTATATGACAATTGTTCATCAGGGTACCTTTGTTTTCGTACTCATTTGGATTTCAAATCTTTCTAACAGATGACACATGCATTAACTCTATAGCACAATGTAAACTGTGCAGAAGCTCTTTATGCCAGGATTCCATCATTTACYGTTCTCGCGTTCCTTGTGCACAACCTCCTTTGGGGCCACTGCCCGTTCATACTCCCCCATTTCCCAGAGTTCCTCAGAATCTCCCTGAACTTTCCTGGGAAACATGCTCACTACTTGAGACCTCAGGCAAAACTACTCTAGTAGAACTGCTTTTCCTAGTTTTAAAGCACTCTTACATACCTACTTGTTCATGTTTGCAAGTCGGTGTGAGTTTTGCCGAACTCCTGAGCATTCATTTTTGTCTTTAACAGGTAGTCACTCTAGAGAACTCCCTTTTATAGAGCTACATGCACCAAAGTAAGAAATAGCTCACAGCTCCTGCTCTCATTTTTCCCTGCTTGTTTTTGCAGGTCTTCAGAGAGAGGACCCTGCAAGAGGTGCTGGATAAGCTACACTTGGTGAGTGCTGTGCGAGCCAAGCACCAGTGACAGAGCTTAGCCCAATTAGAGCAGGAATACTTGGAGCAGGGAAACAGGTAGTGAAGCACAGCTGTGAGACAGAGGCATCTGAATTTGCCAGCTGACAGGACTGCATTTAAAACAGCCAGCAAGAACATGATCAAGTTGCTGAAAAATAAACACGATTCTGTAAAGCACAGACAGATTCTGATGTTCAGTAGCCCTTAATAAATAAATAAATAAATAAATAAATAAATAAATCCTGAGAAAAGACTTGTTCTCTCCTCATCTGCTCAAGTGCCAATCTTAATTCCATCATAATCACAGGCACAAGTCAAGTGTTAGGGAACATTTCAAAAATTATCCTCCCCTAGAACTGAAGGCTTTGCTCATGTGCAATATGAAAGAGGACAGTTCTCCACTGCTCCCTTTTGCAGCTTCTCCCTTATATGACAGTAACAAATATGGATACTAAACTCATGCTTTCACTGATATAGCTAACACRAGGAACAGCACAGTAACATTTCCTAAGGTTTCTGCCATTACAATCTGTCAACCTATACTAGCCCAACAATTTTATCTGGATAGAAACTCTTTTCTCCACCATATTTCAAAGCAGTCCCTTTACACAAAGAATTTATTTGTTGCTTGCATTTAGAAAGGGGTAAAAGTTAATAGATACGTGCATGATTGCAATGGGTTGGACACCAGGCCAAGCCTACAGAGACATTTTCAACTCATAATACCCTTAATTATTCTGAACAGACTGTACGTGCTGTAAACCTGTAAACTGTGGGGCTCAGACAGTGTTTGCGCAGACAGGCAGATGCTCCATGAGATACACACATCTTCCTTATAAAGTAACAACTATAATTCCAAGTAATTACCAAAATACTTCGGGTTCAAGTATGCTGATGAATGCCAATAAACTCTAGCAAAACTTATCACATTTGCATTGAGGAAGCCATGATGACACCACTTCTGATTTCTGAGGAACAGTGGGCGTACACAGCAGCTACTCAGTGCAGGAAGTGTTATCTGTGGTTCCAAGCTGACACCTTATCTTGAACTGGAAGCACCTTCCGCTTCATGACACGGATCACACTCCTGCCGTCTGCGCTCACCATCTGCTGCTCGAGGAAACAGTGCAGGAGGCTGCAGGAGTTGCCTCGCAGAGCGGGGGAYGCCTGTGGTGCGGCACGCCTCGCTGTGCTGCGTGACTCAGACCTGGAACACACGCTTGGCTCTCTGCAAACAATTTCTGACAATCCTGACAGAAAATCAAGACTCCAAAAAACCACATCTTACTACTTGAGAAGAAATTTGCAGGACACCAAGAAAAGTGTCATGGACTCTCCTACAACAACCATTTAGCTTGCCCTATATTTCAAATTGTATAAATACTCTATTGTATTGATGCTCTTTAGGTGGATGGTATGTCACAGAAGAAAAAAAAAAAAAAAAAAGCATTGTAATTGCCTTGGCCAATTGCACATCCTGCTGAGACTGTTAAGGGATTTGGTTCCAATTCCTGTTGTCATCAACCACTACTGTCTAAGAATACTCTAATTAGAGATGTTTTTTCACAAAGCTTTCATCTAGTTTATTGAAGGACATTAAGATACCAAACCAACACTGAACTGATTCTGTGTTGACTCAGTGAGGCACATGAAATAAATCATAAGATTAACAACTGTAACCAACGTAAAGGGATTTTATACTATCCTAGGTTTTCATTAGCAGTAAGACAAATTAAATAGTAATTTACTTAAAGTGGAAACAAAAATAATCTTTCTGTCTAAAAACTAAAGCCATAGGTTCTCTGGGCTTTAAATCTAAGAGAATGCATCATCCTCACCTCTCATTTCTCCAGTTTGTCAGGTCATTTGCAAAATATATGATGAACTATTTGCCTTAGTCTGAAGGTCCAAGAGTCCAAACCGCACAGCATTCATAAGGTGAAATTTTCATTCTATATCTGTATGTTTAGCTATGTCACAGCTTGAACCATTTGCTATCTAGATTTTCCCAACATATTCCCACAGTACTAAATCCTTGTAACACACATACACCTTTAACAGGTGTGTTACCTTGTAACACACATACAGCTTTAAGCCCCATTTTCAACTCTATGAGCTGTATCACTAACAAAAGTTTATATTTAATGCAAAACACTCTCCCAACATATAATTACATCTAGATTTCTTGCCTGGAGAAATTGAGGCTTTCAGGTGAAATCACTTCTGCTTCCTCTATGCAGACATGTGCCTACAGCTATTTACACTGAATGTACCACTGCATAGAAGTATCACTTCCAGCTTACTGCATACATTGCCATTTAAATTCAATAAACTATTTTTTAAAATCAACTCTAGAAATAATATTCTTCTCATGAAAGATGACTTTAATTTCTAAAATGGACACTGATACAAAAAAAATAGAAAGTCACTAAAATAATTAGAAAGATGAGCAAGCTGAAAAGGAAGTGCCAGCTTTTAAAATAAAGTATCTCCGATCACAAATTGAACTTCATTATGAAAAACAAAATCTGCATTGTGTTCTTTCTACCTTCAGTTGACTAGACTTGTCCTGTGTGATTAGTGGGCCCAGATTAGACAATTTTCATCTAGGTTTATTATTCTGACTCTGTTTCAATCAGGGAATAAAATTCTGTGTGCTTTGCAATTCAAGATAGGCTTGGGGACATTAAAACAACAACAACAGGCTTACTGCACCTGGGGCACTGTGCATGCAATTATGGTTTTCCTATTCCAATTTTTCACGTTTAAGTAAACCCAGATATTTWAAAAAAAAGTATTTTAAAGGAAAAATCATTTTCTATCACTTTCTTCTGTAGTAGTCAATAAATACAGTTAATATTACCAGTCAATTACTGTGAGCTTAGAAAAGCCAACTGGATGATGAAGCAAGCAATAAGCAGTAGTTCTTGCTAGTGATAGCTTTACTGAATGACACCCTGGCTTTTCTCTCTGCTCAGATGCAGCCATGGGGCATGTTAAGAAGAAGCGGTGCAAGTCAAGTTGCACATAGCAACACGGCTGCCAAGTATTATTAGACATTCTGATATGTTATATTCTTTTTATAGCTATTAGCAGAGAATAGAGCCCAGGGCAAATGCTTCAGTCTCCTGTTTTTCTTCTTAGTCTTCTGACTATGGAGCTCAGCACAAGGACCACGGAATTTGTTTCTTCTCCTAGTACATCCCACCTGCTATATGGCCTGTAATGCTGGTAACACATGCAACTACATGATCACTCTACTAGAGAAAAACGCCAGAGTGCTAGTTATTATCAAAAACAACAACAAACCAAAAAAACACTTTATATGACTTTATTGGTGTTTATAGTTTGCTTGGTGATGGCCACGACCACTAAYCTCTGCTGAGGTTCCTTACTAGAACATGAGTCTCTAGCATTGTCAGCACCAACAGAAATTAGAAATAAAAGGATTGAAGGCTGAAGGGGATTCACGACCTGAATGGTGTTAAATAGACTAAAAAAGTCAATAGAACTGGAATCTAAGTAATTCTGAGCTAAGTCCATRTTTGCTCCAAATGAATTCATTAATTTTAAATTCATAATATGCACCTTCTATTTTCAAATGGCATGAACAGAATGACCTTGGCATGAGGCGATTCCTTTTGATGTCTTTCTTACCTCCCTTTGGATTTTTAATTTCTATATTGCACAGCACATAACCTAACCACAAAATTAATTTCTTGTGGACTACGGCTGCATGAGCATTCAGTGAATCACAACAAAATCCTTTACACATCCTACCCGCCTTCTCAGTGCTTGCATCTGAATTTGCCATGAATGCTGAGCATCACTGGTCATCAAAATACGATCTTCATTACAGATAGAAATAATTATAATGTAACTGGTGGTATTTATCTCCAAGATTCTTAAGACAGTGTTCATGTGGACAGGGTTAAGACAGGCTTCATATGTCCCATAAGGGCAATGATTCATTGCTAAGACCACTGCACATGACAGATTCTTTGAGACTTACACAAGCACAGAGGGAGAGAATAATTCTTACTCATAATGGTACCAGCTGTTAAAAATACAAAGCCAACCATTTCCATTGATCATACTAGCTGGGTGATTGCAGACTTACCCTTTGTGATCCAGATGCTGAGCCCTTAAATGAAGTACGTTTGAAGGAGCCACTCATCCTCCGTAAGGAACCTGTGAATTTGCCTCCTCTTCCTTTCTTAATCCCCTGGCCCTTACCCTCCATAAGGGATCTAGCACCTCACCACCACAGAAAACTCTAATTTTTATCATACAGCCTGGGCAGTTTCTACTGAAGCCAACAGTCCTTTAGTTAACAGCTTAAACAAATAAAAAGGAGAGAGACTGATGCATAAAACAAAATCAGAGCCAAGTAAACGAGACTCCTGTTCTGATGTGCACCCTGTCACAAGTACTACCAGCCAGCTAGATAAGTAGAAAAACAAGGCAATACACTGATACAAAGTGCTGTCCCCCTCCCTCTTCTCTACCGACTCTATAATCAGGCTTAATGCACACAGCTTCTGCAAGCTATGGTTTTTAATGGACAGAGATTTAATAAATGGTGATTGAAGGTAAATCTACTTTAGAAGCAGCAGCCTGAAAGGTTTTTATTCGTGCAAAGCACAGGGCGCTCAGATGGAAATTATTCTGGTATCAGTAGAAAGGCACATGAAAAGAGCAGATGGTCCTCGGCAGASTAGGGGCTAGAGGCTTGGTGGAATGTTAAAGGGTCGCTGCTCGGGGTGGCTCTGCCTACCGAGCAGGCCCGGGGATTAAAGAGGCAACGTTTCCAAAACCAGCAACCCACAGGATGACTTGCAAGTTTGGTCCTTGTTAGGCAGAAAATAGGAGTCATAGGGGTTATGGCAAATCATGGCGTGCTCTGTATTATCTTCATGAATTCTCACAAAAATCCTAATTCAATTTGTACCACTCTGCCTAAATATACGGAGAGAGAGCAAAAGTAGACAGAGGAGAATAAACAAAAATTAGGAAAGAGACCAGGTGTCTGAAAAGAACAATGATTTTATTTTTGACTAGAAAATACTAGCCAGAAGGAAGTTAAGGCTAGGTTAAGAACAAAACCTGAAAGCATTGTGCTTGATGCTGCAGAACTGCAGGTCCAAAAGYACTATACTTCAAAATGGGCATAATTAGTTAGGTTTTGCTCCCAGAACATCCAGGCAACTGACCCTGCAAGCAAATCTGTCCGCACCTTCAAAAGAAATTTTCCTGCCTAAAGACATGAATGTACATCAGGACCTTCTGAAGTCACTGCACCATGTTAGTAACTGTGAGGTAACTCAGTGAGTAGCTGTGTTAGTAATAGGTAACTATGAGTTACCTATTACTTCAAATCCTTCCCATCTATTATTGTTACATCTGTTACTCTATTACTTGAAGATAAACCTGCTACCCACCCCCCAACTGGAAACAAGGAAATAGCCAAAATTACTCTTCAAAAGGACTTAATCCCATTTGTCTTTTATACACTCCCTTCACAAATTGGCCACTTCAGAGGACTAGTTTAAGCATTTAACATTTTTAACTCTTAAAAAAACTAACCCCTTCCTACCTCTTTTTGTGCCACCAGAGTATATACAAAATACTGCAGGAATTCAGCCTATGTTCTAATGGTTTTGCACAACAACCTCAGAAACATATAATGGAGAGGCAAGTGAAGAGCACTTGGTTAAAGGAAAAGAGACATTTCCTGGTACTGATGAAATGCTTTGCTTTCCAAAACAGATAATCTTACAGCAGCAGGTTGTTTTGAAAGAACAATATGAAAACACAACTATAAATACACACTCATTCGTGAGCCTCACGTACCTCTTCAAGCAATAACAAGGTCTAGCATTAACAATTTGAAGAACTGCTAGTGTCTGCTTGCTCAGGCTGCTTAGTGGTATAAGAGGAGCACTGTGATTGTGCTTTCTCACACAGAGCATTTTTCAGCCCTGGCACGCCACACACCTATGCGTTCAGAGGAACTGGTGGTGCCTCAGGCACATCAAAGCAGTAGTATGTTACTTTTATGTCGTGAACAAAAAGCTATGAAAACAACTGCTAGGTCTCATTACCAACAAAAAGGAAAAACAAATGCCCCACAGCAAGACCACAGACTCTTCCAACCTCAACCACTCTGTGAGTCTGTAATATTTTTAGAAAAAAACAACCACTTTTTCCTGCCCCAACAATTGTCTACTGGGCCTTTTTAGCAAAAGCTTAAGATCTGTGTTGAATTTTTTTTTTGAGTGTCTCTCTATTCTTGGTGCACAAAAAAACAAAGAGACGGAGAAAAAAAAAAGAGAGAATCTAATGACAAGAAATACTATATTTATGAACATAACTACATAGCAGGCAGTGATAATAGTGATAAGGCTCCACAGCAGGGTAGTACAACAGCACCCAATCAGAGAGACGTTGAGATTCAGGTAGTCAGAGACACACTGGGGAATCAAAAGTTACATAAACTATGAACACCTAGGTTTATCATCATGTTCTACTACAACTGGTGCCTGAAGCAGTCAACTCAGGGTGCCATTTAGTTTTAAAATCAGTACTATTAACAAGAGCTACCTTTGAGCATTTGCTGACATTAGGTACCGAATACAAAACTTTTTTTCACATTACATTCTGCATTATAATTGGTGGTCTTAATAGTAACCTCAGCAAAGGATGGATGATTTCCAAGACATAAAAGTTATGGTGGGAAATCAAAATCAAATGAATCAAAGAAAAGAATCCAAAGCTATGTATCCCTAAGCACAATGCACAGAAGTTTCACTTTTTCAAGTTCTGAAAAAAATACACACTTTTTAAAACCATGTGTTCTTTTTCCTCAGAAGTAGGATACTTTACCAGGCAAAGTACCTTTGTTATTTGCAAAAAAGCTTTAGAATTTTATAATACAGAGCTTGACATCTTCCCTCACTCTGAGCAACCACAAACTCAAGCCACAAAGAGCTTTTGGGGAACTGAACACTGTGTTCACAGAACTCTGTTTAAAACCCTATGTGCTCAGCAAAATTGGTAACAGGAGCACAGGAGCTTTCAGTCTCCTTTGACAACTCACGCCAAGTTATGTACTTCAACACATTATCTCTCTTATAGCTTTTAGCCTTTACATACTTCGACAATTCCTCTTTGTTTCTGTCCCTGAAATGACAAGCAGACAGAGCACTGCTCAGTGTTGATCACCTACCATGGGAATGGGCACAGTGTAGGTTGCTGGGCACCGTTGTCTGCGGGGTATTTGATGAAGAAAGGTTGATGACTTTTTCTGTAAGCTACATATTCTCCAGGAAATGCTGTATCAACCTAGGGAAAAAGCAGATTTGGATAAAAAGTGTCACAATTTACATAACAAAAAAAAAATCAGTATATAATTGACCTATGACATTTGTAGAAAAGAAAAGCCATTTAGTTTCAGGCTTAACACTTTAAAAGCCAAGAGGAAGGCTGTAGAATACTTCATGGAATTTTTCCTTCAGCTTTTTCCAGTTTTCTTTCTCAAGAGTCCTTTTATCTAGCAATCATCTCTCTCCTTTTCAAAAAAAGATAAAGCAAATTTAGTGTGAAATTAAGTGGATCACGAGACCCATAGAACAGAAAAGGTAAACGTATTACCTCTGCTTACGCCAGTGAGCCAATAAATTGGTACTTGCATTGCCATCTAATGGCTCACACACTGGAAATAGTCAAAATACTAACAATTTAAAGAACAAAACTCACTTCAGTAACCTCACTTTCAAAGTCTGCCTAAGGAGCATGACCTGGAGGCTTTTAGCAGTTTTCTTTGTCATCTTGTCCGCCAAGACAAAGGCAGCTTCCCTAAATTCATAGTATCACAGAAAAACAAGGGTTGGAACAACTGGAGCTCACCTATTCCAACCCTCCACTCAAAGCAGACCCAACTTCAAAGTGAGATCAAGTTGTTCAGGGCTTTGTCCTGCTGAATGCTAAAGATCTCCAAGGACAGAGATTCTAGTCTCTCTGGCCAGGCTGTTCCAGTGTTTAATATACCCATTGTGAGGAATATTGTCCTTACATCCACCTAAAATTTTCAACCACCATCTCTCTGCACCTTCGATAAGTCTTAGTGTCTTCCCTATAAAACACCTTTCTTTCGTAGAAGACAAACTAGATTTGTCCTTGGCCTTTCCCTCTTCAGAGGGAGCAAACTCACTCACCTTTTATAGCCTCTGCTTGGAGATCAGCTGCTCCCTCACCCTCATTATCCTAACGCCTCCCTGCTGAACACTCTAGTGCTTCTGCCTCTCCCCTGTACTGGGGGCCCCACAATACAAGACAATACTCCAGATAGTGTCATGAGTACTAAGGAGAGGAGAAAAATAATTTCCTTCTTGCTAATTCACTAAGTGCAGTTTCATCCTTACAAGAGCTCCCCGCTGACTCATCTTTGCCTTGCCATTCACCAGGACCCCATCTGCTCTTCTGATGGGCTGCACCGACACACTGGCTTTGCAGCTATCTTAGTTAAATGTATTGTGTTGTGTGCTCCGTTCACATGCTCCAAGCTTTCAAACAGTATCTCAAGTACCTCTACTTAACGTAAGTGGCCAAGAGCTCATTTTTAATCTAATTTAAAAAGCTGGACGAGCTCTTTCTTTTCTTGATTTTGGTACCTAAGATTTTAGCATGTATTCCTATAGCACTTTCATCTTAAGACTCAAATAACTAACAGCATTAAAAGGCTAAACTTCGATACCCTTAGAAGCAAAAAGGCAATCTCATCTGTGTAACAAATAAAATGAGGGAGCAACAAATGCACAAAGACGCTGAATTGTTCACATTCATGCAATACAAAAAGGGCCTCCGGACCAACATCTCAACATTTTGTGTGGGTGGATGGGTGTGCATGCACATGCAGCACTGACCGCAGTGTTGATTAGTAGGGAAAAAAACACAACAGGGCCCCTCCCAGCTCTGTGCTGGATCACATATTTCCTCATCCATTCATTACACATGCATTGCTAATGGCAAAGGGAGACCACRTTTGAGATAAGGATTAAATAATGTCCGCCATAAAAAGGCCTATACTTTGCATATCAAAATCATTTCTATCTGGGCTCCCTTTCTTCATAAAGATTACCCCCACACAACTAATAACAGAAAGCTAACTCAGCACTTTACAGATGAGGAATGGCATACTTGGTTCAAGTTCAAATATTGATAAGGAACGCACTGATTTTGATTGCTCAGCTCAACAGCTCCTGCCCCAATTCCATGAGATTCTAAACAACTGACTCCTAAAAAAGCAAATAAGGGCTGCAGCACTCGGTTCAGATTCTTGTTGCCTCAAAGGACTTTTCAAAACAGAAGCTTTATATGCTTCTGTTTTGAAAAGTCCTTCTTGTTACATCCCTAACCAGGATGTAAGGCTTATTTTAGCTCAGGGTCATTTGTGAGGAACTGGATCACAGCTAATGGGCATTTTTAAAAATCAAGGCCTAGATAACTTACTGCATGTCACTGTCTCATGTACAGTGATTTACTCCATATACAAAGGCTCTACTGATAGTATGAGAGAGATAGTAAAGCATGATTTCTGTTCTAGAAAAGGGCAAATTGAAAACAGGACAGTGTCTCCTCCTCCCTACTGCATCACATGCAGTTTGATGTCTTTATGACAAAGAAGAAAAAAGGTATTGTATATATATGAAACTGCACAACTGCTTTAGCGGCACTGAAAGTAAGTAAAGCTCTAWAACAGTGCTCTGGTTCAGTCTGAATGCTGAAAATAGATATTACATTACCATAGGTAATTTACTCYGCACTACAGCAGCTGCTCGCGGGCCCTCCTTCAAAGCGTGGCTCATGCAGGAGACCTGGACATCACACATCATAGCTACAGACATCCATGAGCATCGCCTTCATCATTTTAAACCCCAAAATCTTTTGATATAGACTTCAATGAGGAAAGAATTCTATGACAAAAGAGCTAGAGTTTCCCCTTTTCAACTAAAATGTCACAAATTCATTATTTGTTACACTCCTTTTTTCAGCTCTGAAAGCAGCTTATTTCTGCTTCCTGCTTCAAGGCAGGATGTAAAACTGGTGACAAAACCTTCCTCCCAACATGGGTAAACAAGGGGGACTGGAGCAGCAGGTGAGCTGGAAACGAGCTAATGCTAAACACATTAAAAAACAAAGCCAGGCTTCCAACCATGCTTCACTGCTGCCAAGGTGGACCAAGCAATAGCAATTCATTTCTCTCCCTCATAGCAGCTTTCAGGTCTACGAAATTCCACTGCTGATATAGCTGGTCTCTCATTTACAGCATTACAAGTTCCACTTCGAAATGTCAAATAAATCTCTCAGAGTGCCATTTTTCTTTGGTACTTTCAAAGGTAAATACTTACCACCTCCACCATTTACTGACTTAGTTTTGCTACGAATAATACTTGATTTTTAGTATCATCAGCTCCATCTGGTGGATATTCTGCAGAATATCGTTTCTTTCAAGAAAAGACCAGTATTTAATTCAATTTGCATTACATTACCCTGTAAGAAAGGTCAGAGATCTGCTGTAATGTCTGTATCTGCAAAAATTTGTCATGAAAGGTGTTTTTTAAACACTCCATAATAATCATTAATTAATCGGTTAGGGACCTTTCCTAATTCACTGGTACCCTACACTATAATGTTGGCTCCAATTGTGAAAATTGCTTTTTAAATGAGAAAAATAAATAAAATGCATAAACGTGGATCAGTTAATAATAATGGAAAGTGTGACCGAGAGAAGACCTGAAAATTCCATATATACAAATCATCTGCATAATAGGAGGACAAGACAACATGAAACTTGGAGCAGTTGCAAAATAGAACAAACACGAGGTGCAAAAGTTTTCCAAGGAGCTAGAAACCAGGTAAGCTCTTTCTGGCTCTGTCCCTGCACTTCTGTGGGACCACGTTCAAGTYATCTCACATCTTATTGCCTCAAGTTCTCTATCTGAACAAAAGATGCAATCACATAAATCTTGGCAAAAACTTTAAATTCCATGGTATCTGTAAAATCCTTTGCAGCCCTTAGAAGCAACTATGAGTGGTGCTTGCAAATTACTTCACCAAACAATTACTTTACCAGAACATCCTCAATTTATTGACAGGTTCACAGATCTTCACATCAGTGAATACTGAGTTCAAAAACTTTGGTAAATGTTTCATTCTCGCATTGTTACATGCTGAATATTTTCAAAGTATTTGCCAACATTAATGAAACTTGCCAAAAGAAAAAGCAAGGAAGTGGTGTTCACTAGAAAGGATCAGCAGAATATCCCATTTTCAGAGATGATATATTATCAGAGTAGGAAAACTAAAAGATGAATTCATGTACAATAGCTTCGTTCACACCTCTCTCCAAGGGCACTTAAAAGTCGCTGTATTTCTGCTGAACTTTCCCATCACTGATGGAACAGTCATGTAGAACAGCTCTGTAATCTATTGCACCCCAGTGAGCTATGAATCAACACCTCCTGGATGGCCTGGTCTGGCACAGTTGAGCGCCTCTCAGGGCAATGTAGCTCCCTATTTATCTCATTGTTAAAGTCACTGAGCCCCATGACATTCCAGCGAGTTTCAGCTTCCTACAGGATGTTTCACAATTACAGCCTTTTACCTTTTGCTGACAACAGCTTGGAAAAGAAACATGTCTCAAAGTATAACCTAATTAAATAGAGATTTSAAACAGTCATTTAGGAGGAAAACCCATTGCTCTCATCTGCCTACCAAGTCCTAGATAAAAACACAACTGTGGTTTTTGCTGTCAATCTATGTAGAATAGGGAAAAATCTACGAGGTCTTGCTCCATTCCCTGGGAAGGGCCAAAGGAGTTACAAGAGCAAGATGGTGTTGTACGCTTCATTTAGGGCTGTTGGAAGCACCTCATCCTTCTCAATCACTCTCACCTACCTGCTGGGACATCAGATACAGCTCATGTTCAATGCCAGAGGTGCCACATGAATCACTAGAAGGAAAGCTCTCGGTCACAGCAGATCACTGTCCTGTCAACAGGCACRGGTCCCAGTGGATCCCAGTGCTCTCCCTGGCCAGGAGGCGAGGAAAGCTGCTACTCACCTGCTGCCCGGGTCCCGGTGCAGAAACCAGCACAGCAAGAAATCCTGCCCTTCCCAGCTTCTTCAGTCACAAGGTCTCCATTTCTGGTAGGAACAGTTATTGCAGCAACACATTCCAGCTCCCCTACTAATTTCACACAGGCCTCCAGAGATCAAGCAGATGACAGTGTATTTCCTTGGCTACCTCCTAAATTTCAAAAAATAACATTGGTAACAGGATATACAGAGGGATAGCAGGGGAAAATCTACTGTCTTCTCATCTTCCTCTTTCACAGTCAGTATCCTCACTTCTTTGTTGTTCAAGACCACGTAAATTGCTCACCTGACTCTCTCCCAGCTACAAAGTCTCAGACACCAAATCAAAGTAAAAACCACTCCAAAACATATGCACTAGAGTCAAAAGAGCAAAGTGAGTCAATCAAAAACTAGTACAATCCCACCCGACCTTGCAGTAATAGGATCACTTCAGGATTAGGCCATGTCATACACTAAGCTCACTGAAGTAAACTAATCTTTCTCTAGTCAGCTAAGCCCGTATGTTTATTCACTCAGCTGCAAAAAAACCGTGAGTGTAAAACGCACATCTGCTGGAACAGGCCACCTAGACTGCAGCTGCATCAACTGAGCCTACTTACTGCAGCACCACTGCTTCAGAAAGGCAGAGCTCTTTAAATAGATTGTGTGTGTGCGCATTCATGAAAAAGGCATCTACAAATCAGCAAAGCAACACGATACTCAAAGGCTCTGCCAACTCCCATTTGGGCGAAATCCTGGTCTGAGCGCAGCAGTGCAGGACAATCTCAGAACTTCAGCAGCTTCCAGGGGACAGAAGTTGTTCACAAGAGCACAGAGGTGCCTTGCAGGCAGCACGCTGAAACGCCCTCCCTTAGGCAGCAGGAGAAATACTCCATTTGGACAGCAAGTCTGAGCTGTGGCAGCAAGAACTGCCTCCAGCCCCTCACACAGCAGTGGCTGAAAAGAGGGAGCTCCAAACGACATAGCGAGTGTTTGTTCCCTGCTCAGCACCAAACTGCTTTCCTCCACTGCTAGCAGAAGTAAGGCCTGTGTCCATCTGCATCTGGATAACAAGGCACATCCACGGACATCTCTTCCTCCAGAACACTACCCTTTTTAAGTATCCATCACACTTCTTGAGAAAATAAATTTACCAGTCACTACCCATTCTGCCATTTCAGTCAAAGCTGCTCACAATCCCTTACACACTTCCTTCTCTCCTTTACCTCTATTAATTAAAATGGATTCCAAGATCTCAATTTTGAATTTTCATCAGAACATCAACATCTGACTGAGAGAAGAGATGGAGAGGGGCAGAAATGAAACTTTTTAACAGCTTTCCTCCTCATGCTTGTGATTTTCCACCCACAGTCCACCGTATCCAAAAAGCACAGCTAAGAGTTTTAGCAGCTGATATTTAAGAAGATATTTTAGTGAAAGCATAGTATAAATGGCAATAACAACGCCTGTGTAAACCTTTGAACAGTCACCAGAAGCAGAAGCACTAGGACAGCAGGCAGTGAGGGCAACAGACCGTGTGTCCTTGTGTCACCATTGGGCTACTGACGGCTGCCTAAGTTACAAAGATGATCTACATCAGGACTCATTTTTTCAAAAACTCTCATCTCAAAAAAAAAAAACTCCTAAGTGAAAATAAACACATCCAGTTAGTGTTTGCATACATAAATATCTACAATGAATAAATTCCAAATCAATAAATTTCTCCCACTTGTCCTCAAGACACCCCTGCGATCACACACTACAGGGCAGGTGTAATGAAATGAAGTCTTTAATATGAATATTTTATGAGTAAACGGTGTCCTCAGAGCAAATCCCTAAATAATGAATGAAGTCCAAGATTCATTTGACACAAGATAAGGTAAACATCTTGAATACAAGAATAGAAGTACTGTGTTTTGTGCTGCACAGTAAAACATACWCCTTTTTCTCCTTAACAATTGCTTAGAGCTTTCTGGGTCCAATCCTACCTACCAAAAAAGGGTGGAACCCCCCAAGAAAAATTTATCATAGTTCAGAAAAAAAAGAATACCACATATTTTAGGACTTAGAGGAGACTTAAGCACAGGCTGGCCTTATGCCAACCCCCAGCAGTAGGCTGAATTCCACTTTTAATGAAATCGATGTGAACTAGGCTTTTCCAGGTTCTGCAGGATAGGGCCCACTGCTAATTAGAAAACTGTTGCTATGTTGTTTCACTGCAGCCAAGTAATTCTTGGCATAAACACATTTAAT
Source organism: Nothoprocta perdicaria (assembly GCF_003342845.1). NCBI lineage: Eukaryota > Metazoa > Chordata > Aves > Tinamiformes > Tinamidae > Nothoprocta > Nothoprocta perdicaria. The sequence continues at coordinate 879,419 of NW_020454239.1, forward strand.
GAGAATTTTGACATTTGCTTCAGTAGGGGGAAAAGCAGAAACACTAGGAATCAAGCAAAAGGACAATATAATGCAATTATGACAAGGTTATATAGCTGTGACAAGTCCAGTTGGGTGGTTTTATTTTACCTCTTTGCATGTAGGAGCACGAACCCCCTCTTTGCTGTGTTCGCATGCCATCTAGCTCAAAAGGGTCCGTGGCTTAGCTTTCTCAACTATACCAAAACTAATTGATTAATTAAATCAATACCACTACTTGGGAGCCAGCGTGGCCATGTGCCCTGGTATCTCCAAGCTTCTTTGTGTGGATTCAGTCATTCAGAAGGGCTCTGCTCTCATCTCAGAGGGCTGCGCAATGTGGTTCAAGTAGCTACTCACCCCAGAGCCACTCAAGGTCTGGCTGGTGGAGCAAAAGTAGCTCCATTTCAACAGCCACATGATCAATACACACACAAGGAGAGCTACTGCTTCAATACCATTTGACTTTGTTATATATTCAACTCAAAATACTCCCCTGAAGAGGCAGACATAAATACTAAAATATTCAAGATTCTTGTCCTTACAAAGGTAGCTCTGATTTTTATTTATTTATTTTTTTAAGGGAATAGCAGTTCTCCTTAGTACTGCTAAGGAAGAGTCACAGTAGGACTATCGCTGTTGATGTCTTAATTATAAGTTAATGTCCTAACTATAAGTTAATGTCTTAATTATATGTAAGTGGTCGCAGGAGAGAAGTTTCTATTCGTGACAAAAGCTMTTTTGCCATATAACATTTTAACCAGATGAGCAGCATTTTAATCCATATCTGCTACGAGACACTAAAGCAGTATTAATTTTTAGACGAAACTAGTAGAAAATAATAGATGGAGAGTTTTGGAGATGGTGACTCAAGTGACTCACATATCTTCTGGCAAGCTTGTACACCTCCCAAACTGCTTGCTCTGCTGAGCACTTTCAAGCACAATCTGGTACAAGAATACCWGCTAATTCCCAAATTCCAGAATACACTAGGGGATTTTTTTTTAAATTATTTGATTATAGATTCCAGTGTGCTTGGTAAACTGAGATGAACTGCAAATTTTCATAAATCTATCCTGCCAAGTATAGATTTATGAAAGCCAAAAYAAGGTGGAAGACAAAAAAAGCACCAACTGGATAAGATCATTTCAGATCTTAGCCTTGACTCGTGCTTACAGCATCATTCATTCATCTTTTATAATCTATTTCTATCACTGTCCTATTTTTAATATGCTTTTTCCTTACTCTTAAACTCTCACATGCTAACTGCAGCTAGCCAATGACTTACTCTTTAACACTAATATGTTCAAAGTGTTTCAATTATATTTTTGAGGGAAACTATAAACATCCAGAATTTTTCAGGTACAAAAAATATGCATTCTCAATCACAGAGGTTTCCAAGGTAGTTTTAAAAGCTATTATTTTTTAAAATCATTGTTCACCAATGTTAGCAATGTTTTCAAAATCTAGAAAATGGTGTTTTACTAAGATTCCTTTGCCAGAAACCAATAAAGCTTTCTATTAATTTTTACTGTGTTTAAAGCCATCTTGCTGGTAAAAAAAATAATCACACAGTTCACAAACAATCATGAGTTTTCTAGTCTATGATACAAGACTGCTACAGAAAGTTGAACTTTGATAAGACACGTAAGCGCACATTAAAAGACACAAAAGTTCTTTTGTACCTACTGCTAAGCATGTTTCAGACTACAATTTTACTTTCATTAATCATTTTGAAAATGTGAAAAATCCCTTTCTTTTGCTAAATATATGAAATCCAATGTCTTCATTTAGGTAGTATATTCTAAGTATATAAAAATATTGAATTAAAATTGTAGTTCAGATTTAGACTACTTAAAATGAAAACAAATTCAAGTTTCAGCAGATACATCAGAAGGGTTGTGGTTAGTACTCTGTTACCTGGAAAAAACASAGGGCTGCTCTCATCCTGTCTCGCTGAAGACAGGGGCAAGAAAACTCCTTTTATCACTTCAATTTGCAATAGGCCTTTTGATAAAAGCAACTGGCTGCTCAGGCATGGTTAGGAAAGAATATTCCCCCCTTCCTTTTATTTCTCTTTTATACCCAAGCTGTTCATTTCAGTTAACACTTTTACTTAATTAAAATAAAATGAGGAGCACCTACCTTGCCAGACTTGGAGAAAGCATCATGTCCTTGAGATATACGTTAATAAACAGAGCAAGATAATGTTTAGTGGAAAAATCAAAGTATTCCCATAACCCGTAGCATCCAGAAGTTCTTTTAGCTCTGCTAAAGCATGTGTGAACCTCCACTCTGGGTATTAGAAAAGGCTAATTCTTAATTCCCTCGACTAAGCCTGCTTGCTGCTATGGGCTACTACAAGCTTTACTCCTCTTAGAGACTTGCTGGTTGCCCAAGGTGACAGTGCTGTGTCACAGGTAATCATGAAAGATACCATGGCCAAGCGCCTCCAAAATATTAAAAGCTTTGAATAAGAACATCAAATGGTTAAATCTGTTGCCTTTAAGGTTTAAGTAACAAGCAAATAATTGTGCTGTACTTAATTGCACATCAGTGAATACTGGATAAGTCACACTGCCTTTCCATTTACCAGCTAACCTGCTATTTGAACGACAGCAGAGTGGAACAGGCTGATGCTACTCCCCAGATGACAGCTATTATAAAAAGATGAGAAGCTCAGGCCATGTCAGAAAAAAGAGAGCATTTGCATTCAGTTTTAGATTTTGGGTGCAGGCCAATTAATATTTCCTAAGTGTGTAACTCAGAAGCAGGCTGGTTACCAAACAATAGAACTAATCTCAAAGAGGGGTTAACACCTGTAACTTCCATGCACAGCAGGAACAAGAACAATGGTACTGTTAGGAGGTATTTTGTTTGATGTTCCTTGCTAGTCTGAAAAGAAACAAATACCCAGCAACTTATCTGCAATAACAAAGAAATTCTAATGACACAGCTGGAAACCTCATTATTCAACAAGGAGTTTTCAGAGGCACATGTGAGTACACAACTGAAACTTAAAGGGAATTCACTGTCACAACTTGCATKGGAGTTGTGTTTCCTTAGAGGAAAAAATAGGATTTGATTGAAGTTTGRGCATATATCTAAATGAGACACCTCTGGTTTATGTGAGTTACATCATACTCATTTGATATCTTATCAAAATAARCTATATGGAGGCATTTAGCTTCAGGAAAGCTTGATTAACTTGCTCACCTCAGCTGCTGCATTTCATTACAGCAGTTTGAGTGAGCTGCCTGCCTGTCTATTCCCTTTGGTGGCCAGTGCCTGGTGTCCCACATGATAGAGCTTCCCATCGCACTGATTTAATAGAGTATCTGTCAGAAGCCACACAGGCCCAATGCAACGTGAGTTACCTGGGAAGTGAAGTCTGCAGAGAAGCACCTCACACTTCGGGGCAGAATTCACTGCTTTAACTTTCTGCTCGTATTTACAGCAGGCCTCTGCATTTCTGTTTAAATACTAATACCCTGTTTTGGATATCACAGCACTTCCACCGAGTCCAAGTTCTCTAACTTTTCCCTCGTCCTTTTATAACAGACTGAGCAGTTTCCAATTCCATTTTTTTGCTATGCAGTTCACAAAGAGGCACAGCTTGAAGGCCCCATCCCATTATTTGAGAGAAAGACCTGATATTTTTGTTAGTAAAGCCAGGAAATTCAAAATAAACAAGTACCAGGGGATTGCACTGGCTTCCCCCCACCTACAGGCACAAAGGTGCCCTGAGGTCAATTTCCAAAGTGAAGAGAATTTCAGAACCTAGTCAAATGATTCCTCTTTCTGGCATTCTGAGAAGATACACAGATCTCTTTTCTACACAGAATAACAAGATATGGAAGAATTAGGTAACTTCCAAAATTAAAAAAAAAAATGCAGCTGATAAGCAAGCTGAAAAAAATGGGTGAGTCTCCAGTGATTTACTATGAGGTGACAGTCAGCTTCTTCCTCTGGACCCCTACACACATACTTTATCTCCTTTCTATAAGGCCCTTAAACAAGCACTGAGTACCAGAGCCAGAAAAATCACATTCTTAATTGTCAATGCTTGTGGAGTATAGTTTTTTTTTTCTTCTTCTTCTTTCTCTCCCTTCATTTTTGTGAGGGGGGAAAGAAAAGGCTAATGGGTGGTTGACTTTTCACAGAGGTGACAATATTACAGGAAAAGTTCTCCAGGTCAATCAGGCGCAGCTCTGCCAGCAGCCATTGAGTTCTTGTCTAAAATGCAGAGTGTGGCACATTTCCTGCAAGTCTGAAACTGCTATGGGTGGTCTGTTACTTCTGAAACAATGCTTTAGGTKTCACAGCTGGGAAATCATTTAAGGTTCTATGCATAATTTGTCAACTCTGTATTTATCAGCCTCAAACCATCCTCAGATTCTTGGTTTTGGCACAATAGTTTAAGTCAAAATAAAAGATGAGGTTACACGAACTTGCATCCTGTTCTTCTRCATTTAAGTTGTGGGTTTAGTTGTGTGTCCTGCAGAGACCAGGAAAATCATCATTAATACAATGGGAGAGGGATGTTCCTGTAGTTTTTTTCATGGACTAGATGACACACACAGTCCTTCCGCTCTTGGTCACATGTTCCTCTGTTTACTGCCTTCCCGTGGGTCCAGCCAAGCTTCCCTACATTTTTCACATCATCAGGCAGATGGAGCTGATGAGCCACCTTCTTGGCTTAGACACCAGGAAAAACTAAATGGGTTTTACAGYCATTAGATCAGACAGCTACTTATTTAACAGTACAGAGAAACTAGCTGGTAATATCCTATGTAAATAAAATATCCCTCCACTCTTTGTTCTAGCTAGAACAAAATCAAGGTCATTTGCTTCTCCAGATTAAACTATGGATGATCTCACCTCAGTATTTAACTTATCCCTTCTGCTCAAGCACAGAAGACAGGGGCAGCTACTGCAAAGGCCTTGTCCAGAGCACAAAGATAAACTGTGCAGCCAACTGAGCATATGTGACTTGCCTTAGTAGTGTCCCTGGTTACATACCCTTTGCACATTTAGATATCTAAGGCATATATGCGTATATATTTGTTTTGTTTGTTTTTWACAGAAGCAGACAAGAGACTTCTGGAGACATCTTCTCATATTTTCAGATAGTTTAATGTTTTGGGTACTGAATCTTAATACAATCAAATTTTCACCCAGCTCATGGAGGAATCCSTGTGCTAACCAAAATGAAAGCAACATTATCATCATCAGTTGAAACATACRGTTTGGATACCAATTTAGGCTGTCAGCCACTTGCCAGTGGCAAAATCTAGACTATAGTAAGCAAGAAAACAGATAAAAAGTATTGAGCACAAGCTGCTTTTCTAACAAGACTACATTCTATAGGATTGGAACAAAAATTCTTACTAAGAACCTGCTGCCCCTCTAAGAGGCCCCAAGACAAAGAAAACTGCCGAAGCCAGAATAAAACCATTAGTGGTATCAAGCCAGAAAATCGGACTTRCAGCTGGTAATAAAAGACTCATAAAACTATTATTACGTTTACTTCTGGAAAATACATAAGGAGATTTATAGTTATCCTAAAATGATTGCTTTAGTGCTATTCTATGTGGTACTCAAGCTAGGCATTAAATAACATTAAAGAACTGAAACTAAGCTAAGAATATGAACCAAYTGAGTGAAGCTCTGTTTTTAACTACTTTTTTTTTTTTAAAAAAAGTTTTCTGTTAACATGCACAAGCTTGTGGGTGCCCAGCCACTACTGCGGATACTACAGAAAGAAGTAGCTCACTAGGTCAAGATCCCCAGGCCCTCCGACTTCTCCCCCAGCATCTGCCAATTCTCAGGACGTGCCAGGTTCAATGCCATCCATTCAATCTCCTCCAGTTATTCTTCCTCTTTACCAGAAGGGAAAGGTAAGATGCCAGGTGTCTCACTGTATCTGTACTGGCCTCAAGAAGTAAAAAAGTAATTTCTAAACCAAGGACATATCTGCAAACAAACCTTACTGCATGAAACCAGGATCTTATTTCTGTAACCCCATCTACCTTTATGCAGACAGCCCATAGACTGCTCACTGCTTTTGTTCTTAACTTGTTAGGAAGAATTTTTAAGTCTCTGTGATCCTCATATTTGGCAACATTTGGCTCCTGTCTGACACAGACTCACTCTTCTGTGGCCTGCATGGGTTTTTGGTGTTCCAAGCAGAAGGAGCCAGAGAACACAGCCATGACACTCCTTGCCACTCTTACTACAGCCCAGTCTGCCAGATAAGCTGGCACAGAGCTGTCATCTTTTCTCAATGAGTGTAAGGAATAATCAGAAAATAGAAAAGGAAATACATGCTGTCTTCTGGAAACTGTCTTCCAAAGGAACAGCCTCTGCCTGCCTACCCTTTCACACTGCCAGCATGGCACAACGAGATCATGTAAGGAAAGCAGAGCTCATTTGCCTTCTTARTTATGTGACACGGCACTGGGGGAGAATTCTGAGACATCTTGAAGGGTCTTCTGGAGACCTGGGCAAGGACTGTGCCACTCTTCATAAAGCTCAGAGAGCCACTTCACAGCGCTGAACCTGAACAGTTTACGTGTGGCTCCCATTGCAGATGGGCAGCAGTGCCTCTGTCTATGGTGTCTGACGTAAGAAGAGAAACAGTCAAGCTCCTTTCCYTCCCTACAGAACAGTTTTCCTTCCCATTCTGAGCACAGGTCAGTGACATAGGTAGGCCACATACAGGAATTTCAAGAAGGAAGGACTTACAATTATGTCCTCATCCCCTCTGCTAGCCAGGTTGTGACTGAGTTCATTGGTAGTGGTATAAGACAGATAAGAAAACATAACTCGGCCTCCTACACACTAATTATCTTTCAGCTCTCCATAGAGTGACAGTTTTGACATCTCCAGAGGGCTTAATCTACATCAGAAACTAATTAAAGTTAAGAGGAAAGATTCTCATCCATACCTGGAGCAATACAGCTAGCAGCTTCCRAGGACACCCAGGCCAGCTCAGGTGTAAGACGTGTGCCAGCGTACAGTGTTGCTCACCTATGTCACACCTGAACTACTGCTACATACTATAGAACTCTAATAGCTAAAGCTGTCTAGAAGCAATAGAAAAGGTATTTCAGTTCTCCTACCTCTTGCTTGACTGCAGCTCTTCTGTTTTCTCCCTCTTACAGYTATATCAAAGTATGAGCAAGACTGATTTTTAAACAACACAATCAAAGAAAAAGATAGGCTGACTCTCATTTAAAAGTGTGCATATGAGAGAGACAAATGAGGAAAATACTGACCTTACATTCCCAAGTTGACACTTCACCAGCGCTAAATAGAAGCTACTGCAATAAAAAAAACTACAGTGACTGTTACTAGAACTACTAAAATTAGAAAAAGAAAAAAAAAAGAAGCCTCCTCATGTGAAAGCTGTTAGTCTTGCTGAGCTTTATAGTTGATATAAACTATACAACTATACAGGTACAACTATAGTTGTATAGTTGATGGTTAGCTACACAACCATTAGCTGTAGCTTAAACAGGACACTATCAAGGCTGGCAGGCCTACATCCATAGAGGAAACTGGCTTCTGCACCTCTTAGGCCTATATGGCTGCTAAGTCAGAAATGACTGGATGCTTGTGAGAAAAATCTCCCTCTCCTGATCTCACTCTGACGTCCTGACTCTAAAAACATCATTTCCTTCCTTCAAATTCCATTAACAGCAACCTGCTTTCTGTATTTGTTTTCAGAACTAAAAATGCAGAATAAGTGGAGAAATATTGCACAGCAGGTGCTGTGCAGGTCTTTGTTCCTCCCTGGATAGGTGGGGTTTTATATTTTAATTGTGCTGCTCAGAAGTTAACCAGATTCACTGCCTCTCCTCTTTTCTGCCTTTCTATATTACCAGGGCTGCATAYGAGGGGGCTGAGGGTGTGGTGGAAGAAAATTTAGAATCTCCATATAGATATTGTTGGAGCTGGTGGTATTTCTGATCTTAAAGTAGAATACCAATATATACAAAGTTGTATTACTAACAACAAGAAGAAAATAAATAATACTAATGAATCTCAGACAATCCAAATTAGCAACTAAACATAAAGAGCCCAAACTAATCCCTTCTGGGCGCTGGCAGTCCAACAGTTACTTGACAGCCAATGCAGAATAAATAATAAGACAAACTTATTTTTTGGAAGGAACCTCTTGGGAGGGGGAGGCAAGAAGGGAATGCAAGTTGTCTTTGTGGAATGTTGTCAGATGAGAATTAAAATTCCAGTCTTTACTGAGGCCTCTGCTGGAATGTACAAAACACTGGGTACATTCCCCCCATGCACACACACACTTCATGTTCTATTTTTCCATGCCATGCTGCTTAAAAGTTCACAGCTGCATTCTTAATAGGTTTCTCAGTAATCTTGGTACATAAACACAGTGACACCCAAAGCTGCATTCCTCAGCCCCGGAGCTTTAGCAGCAAACAAAAACTGCTTCACCCAGGACAGAGATATATCTGGCTCCATCAGAAGCTTCCCCGCGTGCTGCAGAAGACAGTTTAGCATACCTTCAGCAGCGGGACAGCCTGAGGCCAAGGAGAGCTCTAAACTTGAGGTTTGGGGCCTGAAACACAACTATTAATATTCATTTTACTGATGACTGCTTTACTTTTTCATTTTTCATCTGTTGTACTGTTGATCGTGGTTGTAATTGTGGTACTTTCAGAAACAGTAGAATACTCTTTCCAGGAATGGAAGATAGAGAAGACAGGGGTGGATTTTTCCTACAGTGTTTTCCTAGAAAAGATAATCTGAACACTGGAGAGAAAAGGAGGCCTAGAAAGGGGACAAACATCCCCTCAGAATAGATTATTCCACAGTTGATACCAGAACAATGCAAATATATTCCCTAATAACAATATAAAAACTATACAGGCTACTCATTGTAGGCAAATATGCATTAAATCACAAAATCATGTTGTATGATAAAGTCAGGTGCCAATTACTAGCCATTTTTAGAACCCATTCCCACTAAAGTCTGTGGCAAACTTCCCAGAGAAGTATAAATGGAGAGCTAGAGCTGCACATGTCTTATGATGCAGACAGTACTTGAGAAAATGTCACTGTGCACCTAACTCCCATTTGCTTTGCTAGAGATGAGAAAGATCTGCATTCTGGAAACCTCACTAAACATTACCTGAATTTCCAGGAAAAAGAAACACAAACATGTGCAAAGCCGACCTGTGGAGGGCTTTACAAACTCCACAGGGAGCCGAGGGACAGTGAGGCTGTCATGTGACAAGCAGGGAATCGCATCCTGAACACACTCATTGGGGCCGCAGGTGCTGTCTTACAAATTACTGTTAAAACTCAGAGACTAGAAAGTAATTCCCATATGCATCACACATAGAAAGGATTTCTACAGTACAAAGCCGGGTTCTACATAGGCTCTACATAACCCAACTCCTTATAGATTCTGCAAAAAAAATATGTTCTTGAAGACCCCACAGGAGGATTCCCTTGTTGGGAATTCTTCAATGACTACAAATACTGYTCAGCTGACAAGACTGAGTGCTGCACAAGGTGACTTATCACTAACAGAGTGAGTTGCTACTCACTAACTGCAGTTTCTATTGGACTCGCTGAGACAATTAGGCCAACAGCCAAGTTGGAATTTGAACTYATAAATGCAAAAGGCTGCTTTTCTAGAAATTGCTCAAGTGCACTTCGAATTACAAAAGAAAATCTCTACTTTCTGTGGCAGAAGAACTTCCTAGCTACGCAGCACTGAGCTTTTCAAGGGAACACTTTGCTCTAGATAACTGCTGTCAAGTCACATCTAAGCAATCATGTAATTCCATGAGTACAAGCTCTAAAGTCAGTTTTCCATGAATTTGTATCTCATGGTTTCACTGCCTGCTAATAATTCATAAGCTCATACTACAGCTTCCTGCTCAAGCAGTTCCTCAGTCTGTCCCATCCTACCTAACCTATTTTCAGACACTGCCTTGTTGTTACAGCTAGCCAAAATTAGCCAAGAGAATCCACAGCAGACAAACAGCAGCTTCATTTAGTCTCACTGATTTAGGAAACTGGACTAAAAATAATCTATCCTCTACATACGTATTGTAGCTGCTGCTGTACTGCTGGGAAACATCAGGAAGAGAAAGTTATTTTATTCTGAACATGTCCGCTCGGTCTGAGTAGGAAAAAATAAATACACACACACACACACACATATATATATGTACGTATTTTTTCCCCCTGCAGGAAAAACTTCAGTGAGCCTAAAGACACATACGACTCCCTGGATCTGATACTGCCTAATTCAAGAGAACAATGCCTTAGTTACTTCCAGAGACTGGCTTCCAAACACAAATAAGACTACATTTATACATTTATCTGGAAAGTTACTATTTAAATAGTTAAGTAAATCTGACCACAATTATTGGGACAGCCTGCTAATCTCCTCAACAAAGAATGGACAAAAGCAACTTGCTTCAATAGAAGAGGCAGTGGTGGTGACTCTTCTGTGTTCACAGAAGTTACCCAGGTTCTGTTTGGCAGCATTTCCAACCAGTTCCTAAAAATAAATGAGAGATTATTTGTTTCTATAGAGTTCTGAACATACAAGTGGCTGAGCTAAACTTGTTTTAATGAAAACATTCACTTTTATCAACTATTTACTTTCCTTAGAGGTTGCAACAGAACAGCTTTTCCTGGGCAGTCTTTTTATTTAAAAAGCCATTTATTTTATTACTTCGTGACAACCTCACACTATARAAACTGACACCTAGGAAATTCCTTTTGCTACAATGTGCAAGCTTGATTCTCCACTTGTTCATTACCTGATTACTTGTTGACTACCCACTCAAAACGACAAAAGTGTTATGCTACTCTGAATCAGACCCTTATAACAAGAGTACAAGTCCTCATTTTAAAACAAATTCCTCCTGATGTATATTCACAAAAGTGAGAGAAGGGCTTATAGATCACACAAGTGGACCTAAATTAATATCAAAAATTTCACCAAGCGCCCAAAAAGGAACTTTGTTACCACTCACATTTATGCCTAACCTCACCATGCCTTACAGCTGCTGTGCTCAATACATCAAATGTCAGACACATCTGTTAACTTCACACRTTCTATTAGTTTCTCATTGATATTTAAATAAATGTAACATTCACTGAAYTTAAGCATACTGGCAGAGAATAAATTAACCCACAAATTAGATGGCATATTTCTAGTCAAGGCAAGATTACATGGCTATAAAACCTTTGTTCCAAAGGTTTCTTAATCCAATTCTTTTTCCAGCTATACTAAAACTAAAAGCAAAATGCAGTATAAACTCAATCTTTCCAAATTTGTGCAATAGGTTAAAAAGKTTTATAAAAGGATTTGCTATCTACTCCCTCTCTCCTATGCAAGACAGGCTAAATTCTGAGGGACACTATTAATATCCAGCCCTCCTCCTCTTTCTTCTGTGATACTAAAACCTGTTAAGAAAGAGTCTGGGCCAGATCTGTAGCTAGAATGTGATTAAAAWCAAAAGGGTTTGGTTTGTTTTACCCTTAGCACAGAAACTCTGGCCTTTTATAATTTTCTCTKAACTGTAATCTTCTCTATAAGCTTTTTTAATTGGATTATTTGTTTGTAAGACTCTAAAGAAATACTGCAGTCTTAAAGCCTGGAGATTGTAAGCCTCAAATCAGGTATTTACTTTGTAATGTGTTGAAGTGAACTACACATTTAAGGTCTGATCTACACAAATGCACTCACCTGTGTAATCCCACCAAGGTCTGTGGGACCACCTGGTAAAGATCACTGCTACACAGAAAGGTTTGAACAATCATGTCCTTCGTTTGTCTACTGTACGAGCTGTGGAATTTGTATACAGGGCATCCAAGCTGTTCTTCATAGTATGCAAAACAAAATCATAAAGTGAAATATGTCAAAAGCTAAAATGAGTTCAAGGACAAAAAACAGGCACCTTAAGTTTACTGAAAGTAAGTACAGGCAGTACCAAAGATTAGAGTAACTGAATTAATTACAAACTGTTTTCCTCTGTTAGCTGCTGAGCACTTCACTGTTTTGGCATGATGAATGCTTTGAGCAATGATTCATGAAGAGTTGCTCATACTAACAACGAGTCTCCATGAGAATTTTTGACATCATCAGGAGTCAGCAATCAAGTCTATAGAAGGCCAAAATTTTGGTTCTGCTTATGACTCTGTGAGAAAGTTCTGGCTAAGACAGCAACAGCAAAGAGTATCTCAAACCTCCCTTATACTGGAGCACCTGCAGAAGGGTAACACCTAAAGGACTCACTTAAAAYGGTGAGCACAAGGCAAGGGAGAACGGAAGCTCTCTTTAGTCACCTCCAATCAAATGACTTCTAGGGAGACTAAGATGAAGTTGCCRTCATTGTGCTGAACCCAAAGGCAAAATATCTGGCAGATCAATCCCTCCTGTATTATAGCTATTCTGTTTGTTACAGGACATGAACTATGCAATTAAGCTCTTTTTTTCCCCACTCACAAATGTATCTTTATTTGTATTCCTGACAGAACATAAACTCTGGATCAAAGTTCCCCACGTTTCACAACAAACCAACAGAGAAATCCTCTCTGGCAACTTGCCRAGATGACTAGCGTCAGTGCAGTGACTGACATGGCAGAGCAAAAAAAGGTCTGTGGTAGCACAACCAGAAACTTTACTCTGCTCAGCTGTGTTCAATTTGGTAGCTATTCAAAGAAAGGATGACACTTCAGAACACGCATACACAAAAAGGCTACTCTTTAATGACTTCCTCATTTTGTCTATGCATTTAAGAATGTATGGGACACGCTGAAGTCTCTTACAATTTCCAAAGAACCTTGATCTCTTCATCTAGTCTCAGAATTGTGTGCTTTGTGGGTTTTTTCTTCTTCTTTTGGCAGGGCTTTCGCAACCTTTATTTATAAGAACAAATCCTGTCACCAGATCTCATTTGTCTATGACTATTTAACACACTGTGACAAAAGCCTATGCTGTAAGGCAGCGAGCATTTACTAGAGGACACTTCTGAAGAATAACATGGTGCCACAGTCTCGAGGGGGTTCATAAAGTATTTGTAGAGCAAGTCAGCCCTCCAAAGAGCAAAGGGCAAAAGCATTACTAATGCACACTTGAGACTTCTGTTCTAATGCTGTGGTTTAAAGTGCTGAGGGCGTTGCTGTGCTTAAGAGATTACTTCTGCTCTCTTCACCCCACATTTGCCCCTCCACCCCGAAGGTAAGCTCTGTCACGTACTGATTTGCAATATACGAAATGAACAGGGAGATGATGCTAAATGGGGGTGGGGGCTGGACACGGAGTTTCTCCTAAAAAGCAAGCAAAACCTGTAATACCCAATAAAGCTACAAGATGAATGCATCTGAGAGACACTCCCAACTCTCTCAAAGTCTGTGACTCACATTCATTCGCAGTAACGCAGCTTTGCTGGCACAAGCAGTATTATTTTCAATGTACGTCACACTCAGGCGGTTGCTGATCTGCGAGATACGGCTGGTGCCAGGGGCGTTTGGGTGGCACCGTGAGCAGTCACGCTCGGGGTGGAGCAGGATGCAAACTGTTCTGTGCCAGGCGAGCAACCCTACCTGCTTGCTCCTCAGGCGGAGGTTGTAGGAGAAAAGATGTTGAATTAAAAGCGGCAAATTTGGCTACTGCCTTCCCCCACCGTTTCCTTTAAAGATACGGTTCACTAATTTTCCTTTTCTTTCTTTCTTTAGTAAAGGACAATATGCAGATAACTGGAGAGGGGGGGCTGTTGCCACATTTCAATAGAATAGGAATTCAAATACAGAAGGGCATTTTTACAACTGGTATCGCGCATTGTTTGGCACGCTTGTGAAGCAAGGAACGGGAAAGGGGAGTCGCACGTTCCCTTGCCCCGCGACGCCTCTTCCCGGCAGGGTTCGGCAGGACACCCAAGCAGAGGGCTCTGCTCCCGCAGGGCCGGGGAGGCCGCCCGCTCACAAGGGCCCTCGCTGCTCCGCCAGCGCGCGGGGGCGGCTGCGCGCGCCACACACGCGCCGCCCTTGCCCCCCGCCTCGCGGCTCCCCAGCGGGGAGCGGGGCCGGACACGGGCCGGGGCCCTGCCCGGGGCGCGCCCCGCCCCGCGCGRGGGCTGCCCCGGCGGCGGTTATGGCGGTTACGGCGGTTGGACGCGCGCGGGGAGAGGCTGTGGGGGGGGAAGGACGCCCCGCCCTCCCCGCTATTAATAGCGCGGCKGCGGCGCGGGGCAGCCGAGGACACGGCGGCGCGCGCTTAAACGGGCAGCGCCCGCTTAAAGGGGCAACGCCGCGCGCTCCCGCCATGGCGCCCCGAAGGGCCCAGCCCCTCCGAGGGGCCCTCCTCACACCTTGGTYTGCCTCCACCGGGGCTTGTGGGGCCACGCTGTGCCCTTCCTCCCCCTAGGTTTCCATCCTTCCACAGGAATGTCTCTTTCTTGGCTTTTTGCTGGAGGGGGCAGCTGGGGTGGCTGTGAGGCCACAGTGGGTRGGACGGCGCCACCAGCACATAGGGCCTTGCAGTGCACGGCCTCATCCGCGTTTCCTGATGCTAGGGATGAAGAGGTACCTGAGGGACAAGAAACATGCCGAACTCTGTGATTTGATCCCTTCTCCACCAGTGTTGCCAAGAGAGATGGCCTGATGGAGAGGCCATCCCCGAGGGCTCCGGGAAGAGCTCGCCATTCTCCCTTCGGACCCTCRCTATGATCGAGGCCTACAATAACCCACGCAATGGCCCCCAAAGCCTTCAGAAGCCTCCTAGGATCTGCTAAGGCCAAATCTATAAAGCCAGATCTATAAAGCCACTGCCCTGAACTCCCGTCAGTGCCAGGAATGCCTCACGTTATTTTCTTTCTTACCTTACGTGGTCCAGCAGACAGACCAGACCCTTCACTAGACACTGCCCTTAACAACACTAAGGCGCTGCAGCATATGCCCATGGACACTACCTCCCCATCCTGGCTGGCTGGCTCACACGCTAATTCCCCCTTCCTGCAGGTTAAACTCTTCACCCAGCTTCAGTACAAGTGACTTTGGAGTCACATTTACAGAAGCAAATGCACAATTGCTAGAACACGCTGACAACCAAGGGCACATTTTTACATCTGCTTCCACCACACAATTCCGAACAGCTATGGCACATTTAGCCACACGGCCTCAAGCACAGCCCTTATTTCTCATTTTGTCCTCCACAGAGGCTTATCCATGGAGCCAGCAGGCTCCATCCCTGGCTCATGAATGGAACAGATACCTTCTCCTTAGGGCAGAGACACAGGCATCAGCAACCGCAGCCTCTGCCAACGGCAAGAGAGTTAATACTGCCTGTTGGGGCCACGTACATCTCATTTGAGAGCATCTGAGCTGTTGTTCTGCTAGTGCTCGTTAGAAGTGGCCTCTTCTGGCCAACATTCTTTCACAGCGCTCTCTGCCAAGCAACAAACAACATTTCAGCAAGACACACTATTGTGCAAAGCGTGAAAACATATGCCATAAAGGTTATGTTGTTATTCTATCCAGCCACAGATTACCCTTGTCTCCATCAAGATGCTTCAGAGGAACATCTAATTCAATTAAAGGGATCCTTTCATTTTGCAAGTTGTGTACATACTTTGCAGATGCATCAGCACAGCTTGATCGCTGCCATGCATGCTCACAACAACACACCAGAGCCCACAACGGGAAAAGCTAGAGGCAGATGAATTACACATTCATGGTGAACACAAAAGTGAATAGGCAAACTACTGAGACAGGAAGTCCAGAGCAAAACAAAGTGACTTAGACTAAGCAAACTGAGGAGGAAGAAAAAGGGCCCTCAAATCTGGGAGGCTAAATTTTACCTACTAAACATTCAGTTGTCTGTAAGTGAATGGGGAAAGATAAAAGGAAGAAGGGAAAAGCGCCCTTAAAAGGGAAGGAAAGTAACAGTGTTACAGCGTGCCAGGACATGGAGAACATGAGGCAGAGTGGGACAAGCGGAGGGTTGCAGTACTAGGACAGCAGGACAGCAGGCAGTGCCTGCACCCACAAACAGAATGCAGCAGAGCATTGCACAGCAGCAGGGTTAGAGATGGAGGCTTCACCCTCCTGCYTTTGGTTGTGACTCTGGGGTGGGGTAAGAGAGGCCTCCCATCTCCCACAGCCCTCTTCAGATTTGTTGTTTTGGGAATGCCAAACCTCAGGTGCACAATTTTATTCCAGGCAGCTCCTGAAGTCCAGTGGAAAGAAATGCAAGCGCTGAGCTTGACCTGAGATTCCAATTGTRCACCTAAAATAAAAGGACGTTAATTAATAAACAGTTTTGAAGCAGTTGACAAAAATTGCCAAAGGCTAACTATGAAATATATGGTCTTCCCACTTAAAATCCACCACCTTACTCAGAAGGATGCACGTGGCAGGTCCGCTCTTCTATGGTGCTTAGAATCCACGAAATGGCCCATTAAAACAAGGGACATAATAAATAAAGTGGGCAAAAGATGAGCAGAAATGAGACTGGAAACCATTAGACTTTTTTAAACAACTGTTTCTTAAGACAGAAATAGTTTTTAGCTTTCTGAAAGCATCACCCATGATCTAATCTAAGGAGGGTTTTTGCATGTGCTGTGCTGTGAAGAACACACTGTTAAATAGAAGAGTTTGGCAACTTGCAATACCTTCACCTTTGAACCAAGGCACTCTGACAGCCTTCCAGCATCAAGATCATTTAAAATAGAAACTGGAGGTCCAAAACCAAAGCTGCAATTTTATTCCCATTCTGACAATCCCACCAGAGCTTTCAGTTTGCACAGAAAGGTTGGCTGCTTTTCCTGAAGCCCGAGAGAGAAGCCAAAAGCGACACTGCAGATCAGCTGCTCACAGTGCCTGCAGTTCTGTCCCACGGAGTCCAGCCTCCAACAGCTACAAGCTGGAATCAAAACAGCTTTCCTTATGGAAATACCTGGGCAGAGTAATATATGAACAAACCTACCCCTGTGCTAACATTGGGCTGTGTTTAGCGTCAGCAGAAAACAGATAAATATGTTGGCAATCATAAATTCAACAGAATTAGATTAAACCATTTCCACATATTATTTCACATGTATGTTTGAATAATTCAAACAAACATTTCAAGATGGATACAGCAGCCAGCTGGCAAATGAAACAAAAATACTGGGGAATTGGTCTTTAGGCGTCCCCAGCGCTCAGGTTCCAGGCAGTGCTGTCAGTAATACTTAACGCTCACATACTCCCTGGCTGAAGAGATACAGGCTAAGAGAAAATCACCATTTGCAGCATAGGAAATCTTCTATCAGCAGCAAGGTTTGTGATGGTACCCTAAAATCTCAACTCAAGAAAGGGTGAGAGGTCATTTGGAGAAATTACTTGGAAGACATTTCTGCCACGAAAACTAATTCCCAACCCCCACAGATGGGAAACGTCTWTTGGACTCAATGTAGCAGGGTAAGCCACTAGAGAGATATCTAGTTGCTAAGTTAAAAATAGAATTGGATTGCTTTGTTTTCCTTGCAACTTTTTGTTTCTAGTCTTGCGCTCAAAAGCCAGACCCCAGTCGTGTTAACACCATCTCTGTTGTAYTACCAACCTTGCCTGGGCTTCGGCATGAAGTAAAGTGAGGTGAAACACAACAGGACTTCAAGCATGATCAGACACCCCTAGGAGACCTGCTGCACAAGGCACCGTTACAGGATCCGAGGCCTGAAAGTGATTTGCTCTCATGCTGCACGGAGGCTCAACACAGACTGATACAACTGATGAAGAAGCTGCAGTGAAGAACCCGCTCCAACAAGCCCCAACCAGCAGCCGTGCTGAGAGGGAGACACTGAATCCCAGTGCGTGCTCAGGCTCCAGCCAGCCAGGCACAGAGGCACACAGCAGGACACCCACCAGCACTGAATTTCACTTATTTAGGTCAGGATGCCCAGTGAGAACCCCATGAGGGTTTCTGCATGTCCCGTGTGGTGAAACCCTTGCAGACGCATGTAATCCAACCAACTTATTTTTTGTAATATTCAGCTTCTTTCCCACAAACTGTATGTCCCACAGGGGTTAAACAGTGCAGCAACAAAGTTAAAATAGACACAGCAAAGAGCATAAGACTTAAAAATAGATGAGGAATCCAGGAGGCAAAGATACAGGAAGACGTCCCTGGGCCTGGCTGCAAGAGCTCCACAGAGGGCTTTGAAAACAACCCATGAGAATCTTGCCCCATTGAAGTCAACATGGATTTAGCCAGTATGCAAAACTGGGCCAAGACTTTACCAGGAAAGATAAAACTTGGACTAGACCAAGTGAATGAAAAGTCAATAGAAACACAGTGGGAAATGATGAGAGTCACATGCATTACACTGAGCGGGGCGTGGTGGCCCCTGAAAGAAGTAGATATGAGTTCAAGGCTGCCTTTACGCAAGCAAGTCTGATAGCCTTCAAATTAAAGTATTTAGAACAAGATATGCTTTTGTTCTGCAGGGATACCCGCTTCCCTCTCCCCATGGGGTTTTTGAGAGAAGGCAGAGCTGCCTGAAGCCTCGCTGGGTTTGAGACTATGAAAGTTATTCACTACAAACCCTTAGTCTCAGAGCAGCATCGCAGCAGGGCACTTACGGGCCAAGGGAGCGCAGTGCACACTTGGACCCAACGCACAGCTACCCGCAGGACTCACACCTCTTGTGTGAAAGGGCTGCTTTAGGAGGCTTTCTAACCTCCACACCACACAAGAGGCTGAACTTAGTAAGAAAAGCAACTCTGATATACTGCTGTAGCAATTCCTCAAGCGTGTATTTGCGTATGTTGACACTTCTCAAAGGAGGGCTGTTGAGCAGTAATGCTGGGAAATGAAGCATTGCCTAACCCTGAAGAGTAACCACAAGAACAGAAAAACAAGTGTTTCTGCAGCTGGTGTCTTCCTCCCATAGCTCTAGTCTCTAACCTTTTTTTTCTTTTTTTTTTTTTTTTTTTTTTTTTAATTTCAGAAGTCACATGAAGCTCTATCTTGCATTCAATGTTTTAAGATCTATGTAAGCTTGTAGTTTAAAAGGCTAGCAATTACTTCTAACCCCCCAAAAAGTTTGACTGTTGACAAAACACAAAACATATCCCTTAAAAAAAAAAAAAAGAAAAAAAGGAAAAAAAAAAAAGGAAACAAAGCCTTTCTGCTAGGTCTTTTTCCAAGCTTGGCTCTGCAGGTTCAGCAATGCACTAAGGGACAATARAGGCAGCATTAGCATCACTCACTCCTCCCCAAGCAAAGGGGAAACCTGGACAGTATCTGAGGTAGGGAAGGAGAGGAAGGTCTGCTGGAGCAGGTGGCTTGCGCTGCTCTCTGCGGCGAGCAGCAGGACACGGGCATGGCGGGCAGAGGCTGCTGCCAGCTCCTCTCCAGCGAGGCGGCCGCAGCGTCACGGGTGCCGCTGGCCCATCCAAGCGGCGGGTCAGTTCAGCCCACGCTCTGCTACAGCCTGCAGGGCTGATGCACCTCTACTACAGAGCCTGCTCTACAGGCTGGGCTGGCAGCCAGCAGGGCTCCTGCCCATTTACACTCTGACATTTAATCAGCTGGAGAAGAAAGTTGGTCTAACCAGAGAGTCTGCTTGGCTGCATTTCAGAGGCAAGCTAGAAAGGAATTGCTTATTCCAGCATTTGAGCTCAAGAACATGACTGGCCCAGGGTGTGTGGCCAGAAGTGACCAGGATCTGAAACTGACCTGGAAAACTCTGATGAAGAATCACAGAAACCTGTAATGTTGTCTCAGAGAAAAGCATCAAGTCTTCTTGTAGCTGGTGCCTTTGCTGTTAAGATTTTGGAGGATACATGGCATTGCCTTGGAATAAAGGAAAAATAAAACATGACTCCTGCATTTGCCTTGATTCTTATTCCAGATTTGGGCTCAACCTACCTTCTAATTTTGAATGAGGCAAATAATCTCCATCCCTGGGAAGACAACAGGTAGGTACGAGGCATCTTGAAAGTATTAAATTTACCATGTGTACATGGATGAACCATGAACCAGGCACAGCATTTTGTTACAGCACTGGCTTCACAGCACGTGAATCTCAGTAGACTGCCTGAGAAACGCAATTCCCAACTGGGAATAAACAGCAAATACAACTGAAGAATCTCCTGGGAACTCAGTTCCACCTGAATATGATGCAAGCCCTTTGGCAAATAAGATATTCTTTCCCTTGAACCACAGAACAAGACAGCAGGAATGAGACTCACCAACTAGTCTGGCTTTTGTCCGTAAAAAGAGGAAGTGACAGAGTCCCACAGGCTGAGAGCATCTTCCTTCACTTGTGGTTCCAC
Source organism: Nothoprocta perdicaria (assembly GCF_003342845.1). Lineage (NCBI taxonomy): Eukaryota > Metazoa > Chordata > Aves > Tinamiformes > Tinamidae > Nothoprocta > Nothoprocta perdicaria. The sequence goes on from NW_020454239.1 coordinate 899,759, forward strand.
ATTACAAGCTGGGAAAAAGGATCATCTCCCAGACTCTACCCACAAGGTACATCCCAACCATGTCCTGGCTAGATTTAGTGAAACTACCTTTGCAGTACAGTGCCTAGAAGACAATAAATAAGTTTTTACAGTCTCAAATGAAGTTAGTGTAGTGTAGAATTCTTCAGTCTCACAGACAGTCTCACAGAACAGCAGGCACTTAAGGTGACAATTCAGCCTTGAACTAACTAGCTGTTAATGATTTCCACTGGGGCTCATACATAGACAAGATGTAGGCATCACAGGGCAGGTAACTAGCCACTTCCTAGAAGCAGCCACTCCAAAGAATCACCTGGCCGTAACCCTGCAGCAAGTATCACCTTACACAACCAGAGAGGCCCATACGAGAAAAGGAAGTGTAAAAAAGAGAAAATGTGCTGTAAATTGAAATCCAAAAAAAGCACTCCTGGGGAACCTATCCTCTGTGGGAATGGGGTGCAAACACCTTCGCTCCCACTCCAGGAGAACCGCAGCAACCTGGCAGAGCCCCCTTGCCTGCACCACGGATGCCCCGGGACACCCCGGAGCGCTCAAGCATTCTGCAGCTGAACCACGCGTGGTGAACATGGAAGAACACATTCAGTTGGCCCCCTGGCCCTGCAGCCTTGGCAATTAAGGTGCTTGCTGCCCTCCCCATCGCGGCACTGCCAACTGAGCACTGGTGGCAGTATCAAAAGCCTGGGATTTGGGCCAAAAATCCTCAGCTGCTCCTTAAATGAACTGTCAGCACCAGGTCCCAAATYACATTAGCCCATGCAATAGAAGACAACACTCCTTGAATCTGCAATTCCAGCGCTTGCAGGATTTGTTTTCATTCCCAGGTTCCAGCCCTGCAGCAAAGCATAGGGTGGGCAAAGGCCTGTGCAGGTGCCACCCCCATCCCACCCCATTGCTCCCTGACAGGGAACCAACAGCACCAGTTCAAAGCCACCGTGTGTGGTGTCCAAGTGCCAGGGATGGATATCCACTGCATGATCCAGTCCTCTCTCAGCCACACAGAGTCATTTAAGGCCAGCCCAGACACCTTCCCACTAGCTACATGTCCTTAAAACCAGATACGGATATTCATGTATAATCTGGAGTTCACTTGAGATGCTGTTGCTATCGCTGTTCTGGCAGCGTTACACAAGAGGATTTCACACAGGGTTTCACAATTTCCTAAATTAGCTTCTGCTAGGAGTGCAAGTGGGGGATGTGGAGGAGAAGAATGCAAATWCTTGCTGCAATGAACGTGCTGTGGCACAAGACCACAGCCGTGCAGCAGGACATCCGAGCCAACTGCAGGCTAAAAGAAAATATTAAGGAGCAAACCATCACTTTGCTTATTTCACACCTCAGCTAGCATTATTACCACTAGAGATATTTGCCCCACGCTGCTGTGTTCCTCAAGGACAGGAGGAAAAATAAAGGACAAGATCTGTGTAAAACTCAACCAAGAATCTCCAAAGCACCTTTGCTCCTAAAAAATTGCAAGCTGCTTCCTGCTCTTTATCTCTTACCTTTGCACTGTTACACATACCCCAAGTTCTTCATACACTTCTAATTTATTTCCTTACACCTCCTGCACCCTCCCTCCAAGACATGAGAGGGAAAAGCCCTTCGTGGAGCTGCAGTCCGGCATGCCATTGGTGCCAGTCCGCGTTCCTGCCGAGCCCRTCCCAGGCAGAAGCGGCTCATCCTCCCATCCCTTCTCGCCAGCTGCCGAGGAGCAGTGCTGCTCTTTGCCCACTTCTAGCGAGGGAGATGCACTGCATYACAACCTGCATGCAGGAGATGACTCAGAGCATGCTATTCTGGTCTTGAGTTTACTGTTTCTCTGAAGTCTGTGAATCCTGGAAAGAATGGCTTCCTTTCCTAYGTGACAGCCCAGCTTTGTAGCGAACATGCAGTGAAAAGGGAAAAAGCAGCGAATGTRTTTTTGTTAGAAACTATCCACTGTGGTCTTAGAGCAGGACTTGCTCTTGGGGTTCCCCTGGCCAGCAGCTGGGTTAGGCAGGAAAGAGGGAGGGAGCAGGCAGAAAAGACTCCACCCCAAGTTACTAGTCCATGGAAGGTCTGTAGATAGTTTCATACAACACAGAAAAACACTTRCTTGTGCTTACAGTAGCAGAAAATGAACCTTATGCATTCCTTGCTGCTAACAGTGTGGAACAAAACACATGCAACTCTTGATGGACAGGACAGGGAGCACACCCGCTGCCCTGGCACAATCTCAAAYGTTGCACACCAACTCACCTGCCACAAGTTGCTCCTTTGTATTAAGTTTACATATGGCCTCAGGATCATCAGTCATGGCTGTGTCATTTTGCTCCATCATGAAAAACTGCAAGAACAAAAGTATCATTCCTCAGCAACCCTCAATAGAATTAGTCTGAAACAGGAACAATTCCCCAAAGTGACCGATAACTTAAAGGTTCAAGATTGTGAGAAGAGCTAGAAGACCTACAGCTCACTAGAAATCCCAAGGGCTCATGTCACTTTTGGTAAGTGACAGTAAAGGCTTAAATTACTTGGCTGTGTTTTAAATCTCTACCCACAGAGATGAGGAAAGCACCCATCACACTGGCCTCATGCTTTTAGGTTTCCTGAAGGATGAGGAATGCAGAGCCTGTACAGACAAGCAGAAACAACAGGCAGGATTGCACCTTTCCATGAGTAACATCCCCATCAGAGGAGCACAATGTGGCTGTGAAGGAGCTGACCAGTCTTCCAGTTAAGCCAGTTCACTTTGACATCACATAAGCCAGGGTCATTTCTCTATAAATACTGAACCTGTACATAATGCCAGTGATTTCTTGGAAGGCCATTTCCTTGCCATGGGAGCATCACTCAGAATTACTTAGGGCCTAAGGTGGCCTCCTTGCCTCAGCAGCAGGCCTCAGCTCCAGGGCACATCTGCACCGCAGGGCCAGGCAGAGGGACAAACGTAGCAGCTGCTCAGGCTCTGCACTAACACTCAGCCCACAGTAGCCCCGAGGCCCTGCTGCTTGCCACAGCCGAGCTGGAATTTCTAGCTCAGATATCCAAAAACAGTTCAAGAACAGACTGCAGAGACTCAAGGGTTTAGTCAAGAGAAGCAGTGAGCCCCAACCCAACGACATTAAGCCTCTGCCCTTCCCACTTGGCTCTTTATTCTTTTCAGATTCTAATTTTTGTTTCCTAAAATACTTTGGGGGAAGCGCTATGGCAACAAGCACTCAAAACAAAGTGACTTCCTCTTCCCACCAGCCTGCCTGTGACTAAGCTGCCAGCTACGCTAGGCAAAGGGCAGCTTCCGGGGAYGGACGAAGCCCGAGATCAAGCGGCAGGCGCAGCCGCCACACCATGAGCCAGCCCCAGCTCACAGCGGGTCCCACCAGGGCGGGCACCTTCCCAGGGCTCGGCTCTCACAGCATCAGCCTCTCCCACTCCCAAAGCTGCTGGGTCATCCTGTGCTTGCCCTGAGGGACAGACAGGCATCAGGACCCTTCCTCCTCCTCGCTCATCGCAGTCACTCCCAGCTCGCTGTGGGACAGGAGCTTTCCCCTCCTGCACGTACCTCCTCTCCAGGCTGTCTCAGACTCTGCCTGGGCAGCTGCAGAGATGGGAAAGCCCCTGTGTCTCCTTTAAATGGCAAGAAAAGCAGCAGCTGGGACCATCCTTGTGGCAGAGACCACAGCAGAGACCACAGCCCCATGCTCCCTCCAGACCCGCTCCCCCAGCACCTGCAAGGCACCTGGAGCCGTCCAACAAAGCTCAGCCACCTGGGAGCTGCAGCAGGGCTGCAGAAGTAGGGACTGGCAGTGTTCGTCACACACAAATATACTCACCAAATGCAGTAAAGGAAAAACAAGGACATCTCCCAAAAGGGACTCCTACATCTGATCACGCTTAGCAGCATAACTTGAATGAGCCCAGAAAGACTTACTCATAACTTGATGCTTGCAAAGACGCAGAGATACCAGATCTGCTGCCACAGCAGAAAAACAGCACCAATCCATGTTTGTTAAACAGGCCCTTTCTGAAGACTATAGAAATGGTTTCTCACTATCCTGACCTGAGTATTAAATGGTCAGTCTCATCTTGTTAATGAGGCACCTGTGCAATAGCTACAGCAGAGAGATAAAGCTTCACTTGGTGAACTACAGCATTTGCTTCTGTAAAACAGTCAAGCACCCAGCATCCTCCCTTCCAAGTCAAGGCATGGAGCTCGCTAGCTCACAGCAGACCCTTTTCTTGCTCAGACCCTCTCTACCACGTATTGCACAGGCTTTATCTGCAGTTGGGCCATTTGCTTTCTGCAGCACTTGGCATCTCTGGAAATGCACTTGAATGTTACGAGGGGGASACAAAGGGGCTCTATGCATCACGGCTCCTCCCGCGCACCATGCTCAGGGCCGGAGCACAGGGCCTGACCGGGGCTTCATGCCACCCCCGAGACAGAAGCACAGCAAGTGTTCTGCATGTAACTGTGTCAGTCACTACCAGCCAAAGTCCCTGCGGTCATCTCCAGAAAAGATGGAGTCAGACCAACAAGAAGTAGGATACAGGATGTATCCCCCAAAGACAACTTTGGGAAATTCAGAAATTCAAKACAGAATTAATAGGATGAATTAGTTTTCCAAATTCCAGACACTGCTTGACTATCTCAAAGCAAGTCTTAGCCAGCTTTCCATGTGCTTCCTCAGCATCTTCCTAAACGTTTTCGTCATCTGGATGCTCAACTGACAGCTCTGCATACACGATACCTGCTTTTTGAGCTGCAGCCAGGCTGTGCACATTGGCTCCAGCCCCAGCTTCAGTGAGAAGGTCCCGGTTCAGGAAAACACTCTTGACACTGGTGGGCCTTAAGGACACAGCTATGGAGCCAGGGACATGGCTAGGAGGGCCTCAAGCACTGCAAGGCAATGGCAGCCAGGTGGAGTCACAAAATCTCACTGGCAGCAGCACACAGGCTAGAAGGTAGAGCCTCATTTAAGGCAAGTGGCTGGTGGAATAGCATAAACAGGAATGCAGGAAAAGGAAAAAGATTTGCTGTTTGTTTTGTTTCCTTGTTAAAAACGAGGTTGTCTCTGCCAACTGTCAAAATTTGTTTCCTACTGAAAGGAAAAATTAAATCAGGGCTGTGACCCTCTCCTCACCCTCAAGCCTTTTTCTTGATCAGAGGCTGCCAGACACAGAACCTGGGCCCTCCTCCCTGCAGAGGAAAGTGCCTCTCACCACAGGTCACTCCTGGGCACTGCCTCAGCACCAGCACACAGGCCTCCACTCCTGCCTCTTTTGCCTGGGAAATCMTCCAGCCTGCAGAAAACCTGTTGTTCAGAGGAAAGCAAAGCAAAAAACCTCCTTACACGACCGCTCTGACACACAAAGGCACCTCACCCCAGTGGGTGGCAGGCAGAATGAGCATCTTCTGACTCCTGCTACACAATGCTAACACCTTCCACCCAAACAATGGCTCTGGGTGCCATATTTAATATTTTCAATGTATAATCACTAAAACATTTCCATGTGTTATTAAATACCTCTATATGCTAATTCAACTGCCTGCACAGGATTATTTCTGAAAGGTATTGCTGGTTACAACATTCAAAACACACAGCACAAAACAAAATCCAACTCAGTTATTAAATGTGGGTTTATAACTTGCAAACAARTGCTGTCATGGCAGCATACTATTAGTGCTACGGGTAATTAAATTTGCATCCTTATGTGGCCTGTACAAGATTTCTGTTGCAAATATCAGCCTTCACAGTGCCACAGAAAAATTAGGCAGTTGTGGCAGAAGGTTAGAAACAACACCTTAAATGAATGAGCACAGTTATATATTCATGTTAATGCCTTTGTCTGGAGACTGAGCATGAGACTTCTGTATTATGGGATAATATCATAGCAATTGGAAAAGCACCACCCTTGTTCCTGGGGGCAGCAAAGGGCTTAGCTCCCCTCAGAGCATCCCACTCACTGAGGAGATTTATTACCCTTGGCTTTGCTCTGGGTTTGTGGGGAATGGCGTGGCATCACGTCACCGGCTCCCTGTGCTGTGTTGGGCACTTGTGCTCCGCAGAGCAGCACGCATTGCTGAGCCGCCCGCGCTGCCCCGGGCGCTGTGCCCGGACAGGCTGCCCCTTGTTCCGCTTGGCRCACCCCGCAACACACCAGCACGCACATGGAAAACCAGGAAAGAAGCCCACATTTCMCCTAGGGAAAAAGCGGTCCTTCCTTGCCGGCACAGAGGGAAGCAACTGCAGAGATCTGGGGGTTCAACTGCAGGTGTCTGGCCGGGGAAGGGGAGAGAGGGTGAGGAGAGCTACCCACACGCTGGGCTGGGGGCTAAGGTGGCCACTATTATACAGAGCTTTCGCACCCAGGCAGAGACCCCAAGTTAATTCTGTTTGCAGTTTGCAGATAAGCCTCTGTCCTAACCCCAGATGACTATCACTATATGCTATGTACTCTTCCCTGATGAATGTTACTGTACTTGTCTTCTTAACTATCAAGGTTTCTTCCTAATATACAAACCACCAAAAGGAAGGCAGAATCTCTGCTAGCCAAGGATCATTCCAACCAAGTTTGTGCACCTACTTGCCTGCAGTGAATAGCCTATCACCCCACTGATCTAGCCAGACCACCAGCAGATTCTCATTCTTCAGAATACAGGAATGCCAAAAACAAAGATCAGTTTTGCTACCTAATAACCTAACTAAGACTAAATCAATAAGCTTTTAAAGTTATCTGTATTTTTATTCTAGATACAGTCCAGTTGCTTGACTCTTTTTCTGTTTGGTTTCCCTGAATATTTGAGTAAATGCTAAATGCTCTGAAGGGCAAACTTTAAAGTTTATTAAAAAAACATTTGCTGAGAGTAAATTCTAGCTTGCACAATTGGTTTGCAACAGCACAAATTACAGATTGGAAATCCATGTTGCTCCTGCTATATTCAGGAAATGGAACTATTCCATGAATTGGGAAACCAACCAGTAAACTGCAGATTTTCACTATTACCTGTCTAAACAATCTATAGACCAATAAGAACTCCCTAGCAGTCTATGACTGTGAAGTCTATGGGTGCAGTTTCCCCATCAGTAACTGTCCTCTAGTCACTCACCTACTTTAAAGGGCCACCTATGAAATCATTTGTTTAACTTGTGCTGACAAATTTGATTGAACTTGCAGAACAAGCTCAAAGCATATTAAGCAGGCAACAAGAAAGAATAAGCCTGATTTCCATTAAAAAAAAAAAAAAACCCTAAACTAGAGAGATCTAAATCTTGCAAAGGAATGGGACTAGATTTTTCCCCTGAGCAAAATCTGTGTCTCAACTGGATCGGTTCCTATCTTCTAATGAGATCCAGATTGTCTTTCCTTCAGTATGAATACCTCTTTATGCACTTGCTGTCATCTCTGAAATCTTATGGGCCAAGTGCCTTTGATGTCATCAGGGTAGGAAACAGGATGGTGTACAAACAATAACACTAAAGGGTCATGAGAATTACAGCAACCATCTCACTAAACACTTAAGGGAAGAGAGGAAGAGGTTTTATGGTTTGTCTCTGCTGAACAGTTCAGTTTGCATCAAGCAGCTATTTGGTAAGTCTGCTTTACAGAGAGAGCACATGCTCCTCCCTAGACATGGGATCATCAGCTGGAATGACAAATGTTGGAAATGCTAAGGGCAACTCCTGGGGCAAACCCTTACTGTGGAAAATCTTTTCCTGATCCTGGTAAAGTCTTAGCAAGCCAGTGTCAGTGACATGATTGGTATGGTAAGCCTCTCCTCAGGGTTATTATGGGATTTCAAGTGTTTACAGCTTAGACATCTCCCAGTATATTCATATAAGTGGAAAAAACTGTCCCAGAGCTCCCAAAATGCTCACATCACTCACATCACTCCTATAGTACTTGTCTCTTCTTTAGAAGAAATGAAACTCCTTTTAGGTTATAAGGAAGGAGTCTCAGCCAGGAAATTATAAAATGAAGAGGGTCAAAGATCTCTGTGCAAAGGTTCCCAAATAAGCAACACAGTTTTCAAAACCTCTGTGCACCTAAAGCCCCAGAAAAATGGAGAGTGTTGCTCTGCTGGGATGTCCTGGGAGACAGGGGGGACTTGTGGGCCCACTCCTGGCGCCAGCTGCTACTCCTATGTTCAATAAAATGTACATCCTCTCTCCCACTGCTTGGATTTCCTGGAAATATCCCTGAATTTCTGCACAGTGCTTAGAATGGAGATGATTCCTATACTTCACAAATTGAGTTTTGCGGTAGTTTGATGACACATTTCTGCAACTGCTCTACTTCATTTAAAGATGAGAAAAGTCTTCTGTATCAGGAACTGACTCAGACAGGAGAAAATAATGTAATCTCTAGGTAATGCCATCGTCATCTAGTATTACCAGGAAAAACAAACAAAAAACATCAGAGGAACTTGAAATCTGTCTCCACATGACAACATCCAAACTGCTTTACTSTAATGGTATAAACTGATCAACTGTGTCATTCAAAAGTATTTACTTTCCAGGYGTCAAACAATATACTGAAGCCCTTTTCTATCTATATATATAAATCTTTTTTTACCAGTAGCTGGATATTTCTGACTATACAAGCACCAGATTCTTAAATAATACACAAGGGTAGCACAGTTCTCATCCCAGAACAACAATGTTGCCTGGCTGTGCTGCAGAAAACAGCTTTCTAGTTTATACTAGCTTCCCATGCGGAACAAGTTTGGGAACCTATGAATTGCTATGGAATAAACACATCCTTCTCAGCCAAAAAAAAAAAAAAAAAAAAGAAAAAGAAATCTGGATTTAGGTATCTGTAAGGCTGATATGCACACTGCAGGATGCTTGCTGTAAAAATTATGAACAGCCTTAAGACTGTCATGAAGATGCCAGATGCCAGCACAGTGGCTAAGGAGCAAGAGACACAGACCAGACATCAGTCTTTACTGGTAGCTTGAATACACTGCAAACAAGGGTAATAAAGAAGAASGGGAAAGAAAAGGTGAATAGGGCTTCATAAACGTGTTCTGTTTGGAAGGACCTATATAAGCTCTGTATTTATGCTAGCACACGTGTTAAATACACAGGAGACACAATGATTGAGTTTACAGCAGTTTAAGGCAGGGAAACACTGCACGTTCACAGATGAGAAAAAGGTTGGCTTAGCTTATCAGGCCCTGCTTCGAGGAGCAGGATTATCTTCTGCTTAAATCTCCTTTGCAGAAGTGGCAGTAAAAGCTCCCGGCTGCAGGAGAACTGATAGTGCTGCCAAAGGAAAAAAATCTCATCCATTCAGGCAAACTTCATGTTGCTGCCAAGAAATGCAGAGCAGACCAGCAGTCAAGGAAGCCCTGGCAGGAAGAGCCAAAATGGAGCACTGCTCTTGGAGGTGGGATCAGGGAAAGTGACCTCCACGCAGACTGTCCCCTATCCCTCCCTATCACCTGGACCTATGCCCAGGTGCTGTCCAAAAGCAGTGCAGCCCCATGGCCACTCTCAGCATGGCTTCYTGGGAGAGCTGCACAACCTCTGGCAGTGCTGCCTACGCCCAGCAGGTAAGACACAGATTTGATCATTTTAGTTATTACACTTTGACTTGSGCATGTGCCTGGTGGATATGCACATATCTGGTAGAGTCAGATGGGTAAAAATGCTGCCTAAACACAGGAATAAAACGAAGATTCACCACKTAGAGCTCAGTTTGTAACGGAGATGAGCTGTGTGCAGATAAACACCTTAACTTGCTACGCTTGCTTAAACTCACCGTGCTTCTGCCGTGGCCTAGGTGGAGCTCCTGTGGTGGGATCCTCTGCAAGTCCTCTGTCCAGCTTGGATCAGGAGRCACCAGTGCCACACGCTCCTGCCCAGAGGTGGACGGGGTTCTCCCAGTCCGAGAGCAAAGATAGGCTCTCGCATGCTGCTGAGATGGCTCCCGTTCTCCCAAAATCCTCTTTCCAGCTGCAAGAGCATTTTGGGTTACAGCTCRTTTCTTCAAAGGCTCTGGTTAGGGAAACAAACAAATATACAGGCCACTTGAGACTGCAACAAAAATTACTTTCACTTGATATCTCACAGCCCATAGGAAGATGCAGACACACCAACAACCACCCACACACATTCAGACATTTTTTCACCAATTTCACCTCAGTTCTGACATCGGAGAGCTGTGAAAAACCCACCTCAGTCTGTCCATCTGCCTTTCAGTCAAGCAGTACCAAATTAATTTCTCTCTCCTCTGTCCTATTTCCTCTACTGGTTATGCTTTCCTCTATGTTTATGCTCCTTTAAAAAAGAAAAAATAACAAAAAAAGATCTCTCAGAGATGATCAAAATGACAAGACCAAAGCCAATATTAAAATGAGCTAAACATATCTCAAAAGAAAGACTTAGTGGGACTAAATCCAGTGGAAGTGATTAGTTTCAACACAGCCTCTGGCTTCATCACTTTCTGCTTTGTAACTGGCAAAATCTGACCCAAATCCCAAGCTCCTGTTACAGAGTCTGAAAAATTTATCATTCTTGTATTTTAGCTTTCCATGTCTGACATACTTAAACCAGGGCATCTTCTATCCTCCTTTTCCCTGATGAAGATTATTCAATTTGATGTTCTTTTTAAAAGAAGCAACTTTCCAGGTTCTCTTGGACCTGGCTTTCATACACCGCATGAAGACCTGGCTTTCATCATTTTAAGTTCTACGATTTTTTTACGGCAGGAAAGCCAAATTTTCCCAAATTCTTAAGTTTCTATACCAACAGTTAAAAAAAAAATCCTTTCCCTGGTACAGTTGCTGATTTGTTATGGTTGGATGTCTCGGGAGCACTGGACACGACATATTATTCACATGCTTGGAAGTCTATGAATTGACACAGCCCTACAGCTTTGCTCTCCTATAGCACACAGACAGTAACCTCATGAAAATTAGAATTTTCAGAAGAGTAAAAGGAGGATGAAAAAAGAAATTCAAGAACTCAACTCCTTGACTCAGCTCTGTGTCGCAGTGATGTGCTCCGCTCCTGCCTTTAGGTTTTCCAGTCTGGAAAATCCAGTCTCAGAAATGAAGAAGCATCATGTGATTAAGAGGCACGTGGGTGCCAGCACCAATGCCACCTGCACACGCAAAGCTCAAGGGAGCTGCATGATGGAGGGAAGACAGAGGCATCCTATATGTGCCGGWACACACAAGTGCATATAGATTTGTTCAGGAAAGTCCTGATTTGCTCTATGGAGCGTCAAGAAAGGCTAATAAATGGAAAAAAAATTAAAAATAATATAAAAATAAGTCTCAGATTTCAAAACATATCTTTCTGCTTACTAAATACTGTGGTAGAATGGTATGTGGGAAACATTCATCAAGGAAATTGAGGAAAAGAAGAATCATGGTTGTATTCTAAAATAAAAGCATGGGAATAAAACATTTCCTGGGCAAGCAGCAATGGTTTCACTGAGTCTTCCCCCTCGCCTCTTCTCCCCTTAGAAGAAAAGAGAGAAAAAYATATATACATACATATTTTTTAAAAAAATGTCTTCCCCCATGTCCCATTTCAGCTTGAACGCACTCGCACACCTAGAGGTTGCAGTAGTGTGGACAGCCTCACTAAGAGTCCTCCCACAACATCAGTTAAACAGAGATCTAGCCACGTGCATGCGCTGTCACCACGGCACGTTTCTACCACCCGGGCTATCACTTCATGCTGTGTCACAGAGAAGGACAAAGCAGTGAAAGCAGCAGTGCCTTTGGCTTTTCTCACTTGTCCAAAATGCTCCCACACCCTGCAGGAGCCCTGCCCCATGGCTCATCATGCCTGCGGGACACATCCTGGTCACAAAGAAAGCAAATGCAAATAAAGTAAGAAGCTGAAGCACTCTTCGAATGCAAAAATGTTTTTATATCTATATTGTGTCCCTTTCCCATGGTATCCATGATAGCAGAAACTGATATAGTACAGTACATGAACATTGTCTTTTCTAGCACCCCTTCCATCAAAAGTACAAAATGCTTCTCAAGTTTTTTGCTTTTCCTTCATATTTCATTTTCCCATTCATTCATCTAGCTGTGCCATGCTGATTTTTTGCTGCTGTCTGCTGTCATTAATTACAGCAGCTCCTCTCTAGCACTCGCTGCTGGCACCAAGGAAGGACAATACTCAAAAAGCTAGAAGTCTAGGACTGCCCACAGAAGCCATCAAATTATTCTGGAAATCAGATGGGACATTTTCCAAAAGCAGTTTCATGACATGCTTGGATTTAGCCAAGCTAGAAATGGCACCGGCAACATCCCTCATTCTATTCCAGCATTCCTGCTTCCTGTGCTGGCCACACAGGATGCACTGCTGCCTAAAATCCCATTCCAGCAGACTCAGCTTTGCTGAATGCACAACTTGAACGTCACAGAAAAGCAAGGTCTCCCTACCCACAACGCTGCCCTTGGGAACATGTGGCTGCCAGCAACATGTACAGATCCTGGTCGACAAAGACACTGGGGAACAGAGGCACTGCAGAGTCCACAAGCATTTTTACACCTTGGTTCCTATGAGCAGCCCTCTCTGGAAGTGCTTTAAGCCCATATATGTGCTAGCATTTGTGTACATCACCCTGCCTATGTGCTAGTACAGWGAGGTGTTCATTCTAGCGTAAGCTGCCACAAACGTTCTCTTTGGTAACTACTCCAAAGAGGTGGTTAAAAAAACAGCCTCATCTTGGTATCTTCATATAGCTGAAACCATAAAGATCACAAGACCCTCTTGAGACTCTGAGGTGATACACAGACCCCTGCAGAGCTCCCATGCAAACGCCAGTGCTACAGCTTCATAAGGTAAGTTCCACCATCCCAGTGGCATCACACACACAAGCGTTTGTGAAACCTGTGACCAGTGCCAACTTTCAGGCATCACATATAAAGACAAAAGATTTCTTGAGGTTTTTTTTGACAGCCAGGCTTTTCCTCTGCCCTTTGCAAAACGGTTGTGACATTTAAGCCACTAGAGTCTTAACCTAAAATAGCCTTCGATGCCTGAAGATTGTTTGGCCCTGTCAATATGAATTTAAGCAACTGCTTGCAAACAAATGACATAATTATTTCYCAAAAATAAAATGAGCTAAAGAGATCCTGAAAATGTGGGTATACTTCTGAATTTGGCTCTTAGTTAGGCTTACCAACAACCCTGGAGAAACAGCAGCGTACAAGCATGCAATAGAGAGCATTGCTCAACAGAAGGAAACCTTTTCATTTCCTCCATTTCTTCCTACCTTCTACCACTTCTGCCTAATTGTTAATTTGACATCAGCAAAACAACCGAAATTGGGCAGAAGCCCAAAGATGAGCTCAAGAAGCAACAGCCTGGCTACCACACGAGTTCTGGAGTACAGCAGAAAATTGGCCTTGTGATAGGCAAAAAAGCAGAGATGCAGCTGGATCCTTGTTAGCAGAGACAGTGTCCAGAAACAAAGCAGCTCCTCAAACCACAGAGCTGCTAAGGAACAACCAGAAAAGCAGAAATAAATACAACAACACAGGACTGTAAAGACAGATACCACAGGAACCCGACCAGAGATGTCCGCTATTTTCATCCTTTCCGTTTCATCTGTTTCTCTGGGGTCGTTTGGACTGGGCACTATTTGTGGAGACAAAATAAAATGAAATTACATCTTTTCATCTTCCAACTACTACGTAGGAACTGAAACGGGAAGAGGGACTGCATGGCCTTCACTTTTTCCGTTCTCACGRATGGCTTCCTGGGATGCTGGAAAATAACATAACTTCACTGAAATCCACAGAACACCAGAGTTTTACACTTTTTGTGGCTCTGACTCACTAGATATAAAGCAGAAGTGTATGAAAACAAAAACACACAGGAAAAGTGCTGATGAAGTGTCTGCTACCATAAAATTGTGCATTTATCGCATTAAAYGGGACAATTTTTTTCTTGGTTAAAATTTCTTCCACCCATAAGATTCCCACTTCAAGCTGAACATGTGTATTAATTTTGCATGTTACAGACTTCAACTGTCATTTGTTTTATAAAGATATGATATTAAGTTAACTTTGTAATTAATACAGCAGCTTTTATACCAGCTATAAAAAACAAAAACAAAAAACTTGCCATCACTTTTTTTTGTGGCTAAATATCAAATGGTTTTGAAGCAAGTCTGGCATTTGCATAAGAACTCTGTTACATTCAATTTGAAGTTTTTGTTATTGTAAAACCCGCTCCATTACACAAAGCAATTTGGAAGTTCTTAATCCTATAATTTAAGGCAATGAGCTATTGTGGGAGAGGCAGAATGGGGTGGATTCCATTTTAAATTATTCTGCTGCATTTGTTGCTAAACACAACTCTATATTACGTGTTAAGAAAACACTAAATATTTAAAAAGAAAAAAAGTGCCACAACCAGATGGAATTATCTGGCTAAATGGAAAAATAGCACCATAACAGTGGGAAAAAAAAATCCTGCCTTCAGTCTGTAKAACACCCGCAGCTGAGAGCACTGCAACTCCCCAGCCAAATAAAACTGAAGGGGAGGGCAGGGCTGTGTTTATTAAACGATTTTGGTAACCTCAGTTGCAAAATTCAGCTCATGAATGATCTGAATGAAGTGAGAAGGGTCAACAGCTGCAGGATGCTCCACAGAGGTGAGTGTAGGATTGAGTGTAAACTTACCAAAATCTCTCTTTTCCACTTGTTGGGGAAATAAGCTCACCACAAAGACAGCGATGGGCACACGGCCGGGCAGATACGCGAGGTCACACCAACGTGTTGGCTCTGTTCTGGCCCATGGCTCGCCACGAGCTCTTCCCGTAGCATTCATGTAAGAGACTGGCTCCTCGGCAAGGGAGAGGCCCTTCAGCACGGCACCACGCAGGGAGGTAGCTCGGCCCCGTTCCTCGCTGAGGGAGGCGGCTGGTGGCCGGCCACAGGCCCGAGSGCCAAGCTGGGTCTCTGGCCTGGCCGCCATGTCATGAGGCATTGGGGCAGATCTGCCCACATGCAGCTATGTAAGCTCTGCTCCCATTGGCTGCCCAGCACCGGTGGGCTCAGAAAGAGGCCAGGGCAGCCAATCAGGAGTAGCGGCTGTCCCAGCAGGTCTTTCCTCACACCACCTGCCTGTGGCGATGGAGATGACATGACGCAATGGAGACACAGAGAACACAGCAGCAGCAAGCGGGAATGAGGCAGCCGAGAGGAGTGGTAGGAGAGCCCCAGCAGCCYCCACACACTCCTAGCACCCCTTTGCCAAGAGATTCTCCCGGGGCTTAAACCCTGGTGTCAAAACTCAGCCTTGTCCTGCCTCCAAGATGGCGAYGGGAGGGCGGGAAGGCCTGTGCCTTCCCTCAGCCACCCCGGGGTTGCAGGTGCGCCCTGTGAGCAGCCCCATCCCTGGCAGAACCACTCAAATACCTTCCCTCAGTGAAGTTTACTTTTTCATTTGGTGGGGGGGGGGGGGGGGGGAAAAAGAAAAAAAAAAAAAAAAAGGGAATTCCCACACTCAAGGTCTTCTAGTTTGGAAAGTGGAAGCGTATAGGAATATAGACACACTCAGCAAAACTGACACTGCCAAAGGAATTTGGCTCCGCCGAGGCTGCAAGTACAGCCTCCCAGAAGGGTGGTGAGTGCTGGCCCTTGCTCCAGCGGGACCATGTCTTGGCTCCAGGAGGGACACAGAGACCAAAGGGAGACCCAAGGGCTTCACCTGCCGCCTGCTCCAGAGGGGACATGTTGCAGGACAACCTAGAACATGGCGTGACGGCAGGGGAGCACAGGCTGCTCCTGAGCAGGGCATTGGGACATATAGGAAACTAAAGCTTTATTCAACTTTGGTTTGAATAAACCAAACTTAAACCAAAAATATTTAGGCTTCTGCAATTGATGCTGACTTCCTCCAACACCCCCTCAAACTCCACAACTTTCCAACTTTAAAAAACAAAACAAAAAAACACTTCTTTGGAAACCCTTCTGGTTTCAACACAGTCTGTCTCAGAGAGAATGTTCCTCTGCACTAAAGACAGAACTTTCACAGGAAATAGTTCAGAGCACATGTTCCAGCAAAAGGTAGGTCCAGCACAGACTAACCACTTTCAGATCCGCTATTTTAACCCAGTTGCTGCACACTAAACCCAGTGACCTCCCTGAAAGGGCCTGAGCCGCATCTTGGGCGAAACGGGAACAACCACAARAAGCCAGTTGCTTTCGTTTGTACCCCTGAATAACCGGGAGARGCCCGCCAGGCAGGCAGGTGACCTCAGCCATGTGTTCCCTCACACTTCACTAAGCCTGTCCTGACCTATTAGTATCCGTGCGGTAGGGCGGCTCCAAGGAAAGCGCCTTCCCTCCCTTCTGCGGCCGCCCGGGTTTCACGGCGCTTCCCTGGTGCCCGTTCAACCCTCTCCTCCGGCTCCGGCACCTGCGGCCGCGCGGGCCGGGGGKCTCGGCGCGCTCCCGCCGCGGGGCATGGGCGCGCGCACGACCCCGCCGCCAGCCAATGGGACGCGCCCGTTCATTTGGCGGCTCCGGCGGGCGCGCGCGCCGCTAACCTGCTCGGCGCAGGATGTGGCCCGCGGTGACGTCAAGGCCAGATGTTTTCCCAGGCCCCGCCCCGCGGGGCGCGCGGCGACTCCGCGGAGCAATAACGGGGAAGGCGGATTCTCCTGTCACCGGGCGAGGGACGCGCCTCTTCCCCAGCCTCCAGGAAAAGCGGCACCGGCGCCCGCTTCAAGCAACAAGCTGCCCCTGCGAGGATTTGCGCTTCGTTCCCTCCTCTGACGTTGGACTTCCAATGCGTTCTGGATTTAGGGACAAGCTGGGTGTGATCCTCACAAACAAAGTGTGTTTTTCGTAGCTGCGTCGTCATCTCACTTCTACAACGAGATCTTAAGGAATAGGAGAGGGAAAGGTCTGCTTGCATTATCATTATTATTATTATTTTATTCTTTTATATAGAAGTGTTTTTTAAATTTTTCCCTGTCTGATTTTTGGATTTCTTTTTAAACTCATGAAAAATGGCAACAGCAGCCTACGTGGATCATTTTGCAGCCGAGTGCCTTGTTTCTATGTCCAGTCGTGCTATTATCCATAGCCCCAAAGGGGAGTCCGATTCTCAACCTGATGCAGCAGAACTGCCTTCCTCCAATGGAGACGATACGCGTGAAGCCAGGGAGCCTGGGAAGGACAATGGATCCTCACTACTTGTGGTAGCCAGCATTCTGGCAGATCTGAACCAGCACGTCCCAAACTCACCTGCTCTTCGGACAGAAAAACCAGAGACCTTTGATATCACAGAACAAATACACATTTCTATTGCTCCTACGGAGTTTGGGGAAGAAAGTGTGTCCTCGGCTGGTAAGCGTGGAGGAGGAAAAGCAGCCACACCTACTGCCCTGGCTGCAGTAACCGAGTCAAGTCCCAGACAAAAGAACAAGCGTGGGAGAAGCTGGACTGACCCCGGATCACCCCAGAAAAAGCACAAATGCCACTATGTGGGGTGTGAAAAAGTTTATGGCAAATCTTCCCATCTTAAAGCTCATCTAAGGACCCACACAGGTTAGTTACAATCCAGCCATAGATTTATTTGTTACAGCTTGGTATTAAAATGAGTGTTTTAAAAACAAAAAGAAAAGAAAAACAAAAAYGAAGTGGTATTTGACCAGCCTTACGGTCTCATCTCTCAAAACACAAGCTCAAGAAAACCAAACTAAATTAAAAAAAATAAAAACCCTCCGGGAATAATCCACTACTTGGCATAGAGTCAAAGCTAATGGTTCTTTTTTTATTGCTTAAAGTCACAGGGAATGGAGTGTGGGTCATCTGTGAGGATCCTACCAAGCTGTAATTGCTAGCTGCTCGCCTTCTTGTTTAGCACGTCTTCTACTTCCCTTCCGAACGCTTCTTAGCCTCCCCCCTTCAATTTCCCCACTCCTCGTTCCTCTCCCCAACCTTATATGAGCTTATTGCTTCTAATGCCAGTGGCAGTACTCTCAGTATTTTAAAATTAAATGCTCTAGAGTGATCTGAATGAGGGTGTTTCTGTTTCTTTCTTTAGCAGACATTTGCGTGAAGCTAAAGTAGGCAGTAAGGCGGTTGAGAGCCTGAACATGAGTCACAAGGAGACATTTATCATAACTGCAGAGGGAGAGGGACATGAGCAGCCTCAGCAAGGCTTCTGGCAGATGAGTAAAACTGACTTCAGAAAAAAACATTTGAATGCAAACACTAGCTTGTTTTGATCAGTGTTTCCCATTCACCACTTGGTGAACTCTCATCTGACCACTTTTTGGTTGCTATTGCATTTATGAGGCAAACACACATTAAAAACAAGAGTCTTGAAAGTTCTGTCAATTATATACAGCTGGTGGGACTGTCTGAAACAGGCCTCTGGGCCGCGTGGAGCAGGACAGCTTTCAGCCACAGAGGTGACGCCCAGTGAGTTGGAGACTGGTCTCCACGGGAAGCTCTGGTCACAGCGCTTGCTGCAAGGCYGGGGTGGGCACACAGACCAGGCTAGGTTGGGATGAGCTGTTCAACTAATTTCAGACTATTTGGAAGGAAGACTCTGTAGTCTTCCTTCAGAGAGAATTAAGAAAAAGACTCCCAAAGCTGTACGCAGCAAATGGCTGCTGAGCAGTTCTAGCTGACAGCCTCACCCATGCTCCCAAGTACCCAGCTTTTCCTGCTGCTTCCTCGGGTAGAGCAAGAGCCCCTCTGAATTAAGGGCATGTTTTGTTATCCGAGAGRGAAGAGTCCCATCAAGTTGGAGCATATGGGCGAACAATTCCCTGCATTGCCCAGCCAAGGGAACAGCATGTTCCTGGCACCCTGGGCAGCCTGCCCTGCTCTGCAGCCCTTCTTGCGTCCTCAGGGCTGGCACAGGAAAGGTGCTTCCACTCGGCTGGGAGGGAACCATCTCTTCAAATATTCCGCTTTTCCCCTCCTGCCTTCTGCTTCTGGTCTTTGCTGCTCCCTTCAGAACAGAAGATAAACTTGGCAATGTCTGTGGGCTCACAAATCAAATGGAGACCAAGAAGGTCAACTCTCCTTGCTGATAAAGGCAGAGGGCTGGGCCATGCCCGCCCTGCGGGGAGAGGAGAGGACAGGGAGCACAGGGCGGTGAGCAGCAGTGCTCGCTCGYGCTTGCTGGGGCTGCCGGCTCAGCCGAGTCATTCGGGGACGCTGGCTTGCTTCCAGGTTCTGTGTGGAGTGCTTTTTTCCCTTCATTTCTTAACCCTTTMCTGTATGTTTTCCAGGTCTGTAAGGCTTAATATATTGTTGCTGTGCCTCATGGCACTGAAAGAAAAGGAGAGCGTGTGAAAGCTAGAGAGAACGCAGAGAAGGGACAGGTTTTGCCTGGGGAGTGGTAGGACCCTCAGGGACTAGAGCTTCTTTGTTTTCTTGTGTCCTCAACATCTGTGGGGGAAGCTTTAAACAGGACTGCCAAGTTTCCCTCCTTGTTGGCAACAGGTCTGTGTCTGTGTTGATCCAGTTTTGAACGGACATAATGCCTCTCACTTCTCTCTCAATGCTTTGTAAGTTGCTCCCACTTCAAGAAATACCAATTGTGATAGGCTTGGAAAAAGAATTTTGAATCACACTGGGAGTTAAAATAACAGAACAAGCAGTGACTTCCAGGATTGGTTAATGTTTGTTTTTGTGAAACGCATAATGGGTCCTGCTGGTTTAGAGCAAAAACCTCGGGTCTCTGGCTTTCTAGCACTCGCAGTGTTTGCAAACGCCAGCCTACCCACCCACCATAATGAGAGCTGCCCACCTCACCAGGCAGGGCTGAAAGCAGCCCAGGTGCTTTAAACACTTTTCCCAGTAACTCATAATTCCGATTACCAAGAAACCATCCAAAAAAATCTGCTGTGGGTGAAATTTCTACCACATGCTGTATGACTGGACCTGCTGGTATTCAGGGACAAAGCTAAGAACAGCACTTCAGGCTAGAAGATACCCACAATAGTGCTAGAGATATATTTGTATAGTGCAGTTTATGACCTGCTCGAGAAACTTGCTTGTCCTTGTCTGCTGCAATACACGAACTAAAGGCCTTGCTTGGAGGAAGGGCAGACTAAAGGTTGAGGTTATGGTATGACAAGGAGTTACAGAGGCTTTCAAGCACTCCTGGGTCAAATATAGACCACATGGGTAGAGAGACTGAAAGCTGGTACTGTCATCTGGCCCTTTGATGCCCCATGTGACATCCTTTCTAGTTGGTTTAGCCAGTTTTCAGGACAGACGCCCAAGGCAAGAGCACTACCACAGGGGATGTGGATTACTGTATTGCAAGCAGAGGGAGCAGGATGGAAGGGGCAGGGAGGCAGCATCTGCCTTTTGTCCATAAGCCTCGCTCAGAAGACAGCATTTTAGAACAAAGTCCCCCATTAGAATTGAGCGTGATCCCCAGTCTTTTGTATGTTGAACACCATCAATGAAGATCTCAACCTTGTGACTGCTTTGTATTTACTAGCTTGACAGACCATTGAGCCAGACAGAAAATGTTAGTCATCAAAATCTTTGCAACTCTCTCCTCCAGCCTTCAAATTCTTCCCCTCCCCCTAGGTTTCTTTTCATATTTATATTCTCCACCCCACCCTCTCACTGGATATCCTGAGTTTAACATGATCATCAGCCACAAAGCCCTTGAAGTCTTAATGTTTACCAGAAGGTTATATTTAGTGTCAGTGGGTAGATTTCAAGTACTTATTTTTTTTCCTACAGTGATTCCTGCAGACCTCAAAAGCTGTGCTGTGATCCACAGCTGCAGCACTTCATTTGCCCCAAGTTACAGTGATTCCATTGCTGCAGAAATCCCAGTTCGAAAAATTTCCTTCACTCCTGAAAGAGATGCCTAAGCTTTCAGATTCCTTTCAGATTTTTGACTGGAGAAAATCAGACTAAATATTTACATGACTAAGTTCTCCTTAAGCAGCTTTCCAGTACAGACTCACTGAAAAGGTTTGGAAACTTGGGAGTCATTTGAAACCAGTTTGTCTCCTTTGATGCACCAGTGGGAGGAGAGAGAGTCAGCATAGAGCCCAACAGCTACTCTAGCAGCCACGGCCTCATCCATAAAGAAGAGCAGAGTCCAAGACCACTGTTTTGGGAGGTTGTAGAGAGCCTAATTTTTTTTTTTTTTTATATATATATGTTATTCTGCTGCATCCTATGACATAGAGAAAAGAAATAGGCTGGGCTTTGGACAGGGGTGCCAAGAATCACCTGTACTGCAGCCCCTGAAAGCCTTGTGGCCACTCAAGCATTTGCTAGCTATCACATTAGTATACCAGCATGCATGCAGAGAAAACACAGACATACATCTACTTAATTACAGTAGAAAACTTCCTTTGGAGCCTATTCCCTCTACTCCATAAGAGCCACGCTACAACCCAAGAGCAGACTTTCAGTCTTCCGAACTGAATGTGCTCGCAGAAATTCAGGTAAGATAAGGAGATGGGACCACTAGCCTGAGCTGTGAATATTGCCAAGATACAGGGAGAGCCTTACAGCAGACCACACACCTGTGGGCCAGCTATGGAGAAAGGAGGGCAGCGTAGCCCAGTGGCAGCCCTGCGCTGGCTGATGGAGCAGAGGCACTAAGTCAGATATGCTTTAGGTAGGATATGTTTTAGGTACCTGTTGTTCATTTTAATCTAATCATTATTCAGCAAACTTAGCTGAATTGGAGTCGTTAACAAAGACTGTTGGACTCAATTCCATCAAACCACTATAAACACTAAAGGGCAACAGTAATGAACCAATATAAAAGTCAACTTCTAATTTGTGCACTTCTTCTTAAGTAGTATACCTCTCTTGCATCAAGTAGATTTCCTCTAATAACTTTATGACTAGGCAATCTGAAGATAGAGAAATTCATAATATAGTTGGTATTTGAAGCAAATTTTTTGAGAAATAAAGCAATCGGCCTCACTCTAAAAAGGTGACAACAGCTTAATATTTAGGCTAGATAAATTGGATGTTTGACACATGTTTATGTTAGAAAAAAAAAAAAGAGTACTTCAGAGGAAGTAGGAATAAGGTGTTTTAACAAAAGGACTTTCAGTTTTAGCAAGTCTGTTTCTCTTTGCCCACGTTAATTCAGAGCCTGGGGCAAGTGTAACTTCTCTGGTAAGCAGAATCAAGATGCCACCTATGTGCCTACGGACAAACTGATTCCCTGGGGTAAGGAGAAGCAAGGGCACATAGCGGTGGAAAAATTATGCCTTAATTTTAGTACCTCAAAACTATCAGAAACAGAGGTAAAGCTTAACTGAACACCACGGACTAGAGGCTGGGCCTCTAGTGGCTGCCCTTGGCTTGCCCAGAGGCACCAGCAACAGCAGGAGCGAGTGCACCAGTGCGCCCAGGAGACCGGCCCCGCACACCCGACCACCAGCCGCACAGCCACCCAGGCTAGCRGGAAGGCCTGCGCTGCCTCTAGGTCACCGCACCTTACAGAGCACTTGTAATGTTTCCTACCTTCCCTCGTTGCCACATGTGCCCAAGTCTTTCCTCCGGAGCCTTTTCTGGAGACAAACTCAAACAGCAGCATCAGGAGAACAGCTTCCAAGACCTGCTCCATTAAATACTTCAAGCTAGGCTTCCAACATCATCTTTCTCAGAGTTAAATGGTTCACCAGCCCCTTCCCCTAGCCTTCTGAAAACTGACATTCTTAAGTACCACTCAGCAAGTGCATATTTTGAAAAATAATACAAAAGTATAATGCACCATTTATATTTGTTACACAAGTTACAAGACTTTTAACAGGAACTCTCTGAAATAAACACAGGACATGAATTTTTTAAGAGAGTAACAAGGTTTTAAAAACTTAAATTTTAAAATGAAGCTGATGCCAGGGACCAGAAAAGACCAAAACAACCACTGCTCACTGCCTCAACCACCCTGCTTTAGGATTGATTTATTGGTTTCATTGAATTCAGCTGCAGAGAATTAGCATTAATTTGGTTGCATGGAGCAGCCAACTGGCTGACAGCAGCATTAACCACCCACTCAGCAGCATTAGCAACTAAAGGGAGCTAAATGGTGTGGTCCTTACACAGGTTTTCTGTGTTTCTCCCTTCTCCCCYATGGTCTTTGCTGAGCTATTAATTATGAAAAAAAGTTCCTGGTGYTCTGAAAGCTGCTCTGTTGTCTGAGACATATGTGTTTTGGATAGTACAGAAGATGCATAGACATGAATTTGCACCTGTCCAGTTATYAAAACCCAGCGGATATAAAACATGTACTTAATAAAATCCAACACATTTAACTATGTGTGTCTCTATTTTGCAATGACAGCTAAGATATGCCACACTTGGTGGAACTGAAAAGTACTTTGTCCTGCTGTGACTGCCCTGCATCTGTTCAAGATCTAATTTTACCAAGAATTTTTTTCCTTTTTTGGCCCAGTCCATGCTCTGGGTGTTACTGCTGTACAACCACCTATTTTGAAATGCAGGAAATGCATATGAGGGAACATATCAAAAGCAAATAACTAGCATATAGAAAAACATTAGGAATAATGAAGTTATGATAAAATTTGCTATTTAAGAACAAAACTCATTGGAAATTTGGAAAAATTCTCTTTAAAAAGATGGTGAAAGTAAATTTTATATCACTTAGCAAAACAAATATTGAGCAAGTATTTCAGGGCTCTGGCCCATAAGCAAAGACTTCCCTACCAGCCTTTTTGTAGGAATAAAGCTTCTGATTAACAATTAACAGGGTTTAGGTATTGCAGCTAACAAACTGTACCTCTCTTTGGCATAAGTAATGGAGAAAGGTCTCACTACAAAGAAACTCTATTTTCTTTCTCCCTCTTCATCRCCCTCTTGGAAACAGTTGTAATCAGCATAGCTAAGGATTCTTTCTCTGTGATTTTTCCCCACTCTTTTTCCCTTGGTTTTGCTGAATAAGGAGTGAGGAGGAAGGTGACAACCTGTTTAAAAGACAAATGAGCATTGCCCCGAGGGGACACACATGGCAGGGTTACATTGCCCTGAAATATACTCAGTGTAACAGGAAAGAAAATCTGCAGACACAAAAGGAATCAGCTTGTGACTTTCACAGTTCTTTGCGAGTTGTATTTCACAGTGACCAAGACCTTTACTGAGTCCTGCTCTGGCAGCGGGTGCCAGCCTGGGTTGCGTGTGATCCTGCTTGGGGGGAGCAGCCGGCTGCGCGGCGCAGGATAAGTGACACAGACTGCGCCATGGCCACCAGCCAGCGCCATCCCCGGCCTCCCGAGACCAGCTCTGCCTTCCTGTTGCTCCCACGTAGTGAGGCTCATTAATACAATACTGCAACCTCACAAAGGAAGAGCCTCAAAAAAGTTAATAAGCCTCGGATAACCGTATCTATCAGCTCTGCCAAAGCCTGCGCAGTGAYAGGGGTTGCTGTCTCCTCGTCTCCGCTCTCTGCTTTATATCATTTTCTTGGCACCGTTAGCTAATGAAAATCACCAAGTACTGCAGCATGACTGCAGCTTTAGAAAGCGGACAGTCGGAAGTGGTGAGGACAGATCGCCTCTCTGTGCTTTTATCACCTCTGCTCAGTCTTTTCCTTCTCTGTAGGAAGACYTGTGTCATAGGCAAAGTGCATAGTAAACCAGAAAAAAACTCTTTGGATGGATAGGATTCTTGGCATTAGAAATTAAGCACAGCCATAARGGAAAAGCAATCTGAATGACTTGTACATGTCCGCAGGAGTACATGCATCGCTCCTTCTGTRCAGGACACTGCAAAGTATTTGTGCATAAATAAACCTTTTCCCAAAKGAGTTCATTATAAAATAAAATCACGCTCAGATTTCATCTGAAAAGAGGGCACCTTTAACTATTTAAAACTGAAGCACTGCCATGTGTTATTGTCTGGCTGAACATAGTTGAGGCATGTCCAAGAGCAGAAACCTGGAACTTGTTTGTATTGAACATGTGGTTTCTAGTTCTGTTTTATAACTTAAGCATGTTACAACCTTCCCCCCCCTTCCAGTCTTGGATCAGCTGTTTGGAAGTCAGTGCTGACCGAGCCAGAAACTATTCTGTTGTTCAAATGCAGGGCACCCTCTTAAGGAGTTGCCCTGTAGTGAATCTCCAGGTAGACGTCTTGCCTTTCGTGCCCTCTTGGCTTTTAGTAGGTGGATTCACAGGGAGCTCATTCGCCTGCTGCGTGCAGGTTAACAACAGAGACAATGCAGGCTACAAGCGCGGCCCCTGAGCTCAGGCCCATGCATCCTGCCCACCCCAGGTCTTGCAGATTCAGCAGTTTTTACAGAGCCCCCACTTGGGCTAAAAGCAAAGCTGTTAAAAGTTCAGAGAGCCACCTCTGTAGCTGCTGGTGGAAAAATGACCTCAGAAGCTTTTTTTTCTCTGCAGCCCTAACATAGAAAGCATTTACTAACCAGGAACTTGGCACGAGGCAAATGGTATTAAAGCGAGCGTGTCCTGAAATGACCTCTGCTGCAAGGGAAAGATTTTCTATAATCAGTTACAGCATTTTTGTACTGCTGCTAGGAACTGCAGGCAAAATATTTGCGATTGGCTGTCCTTTGGTAGTCCTTTTTGACTGGCTATCCTTTGGCTTTTTACAGTCAGTGGGTCAACAGGCTCTCCAGATTTCTTGCACACCCTCTTTCTTCCACACTACCTTCTATTTATTTGCTGTGACCCGAGGGAGTGTCTGGGATGGGGGCACCTGGCAAATTGAGAGGGGAGACGCTGCTGAGCTGTTCATTAATAGAGCAAAGACCTGCAGCCTTAGGGATGTGGAGTAACTAAATGAATTATATCGCTGCAAATTTACAGACTAGACTGAGGTTTGAGAGATTCTTCAAAAGCTTCACAGTGCCAACAGGCCATTTTTTCCATTATTAATTTCATGATTTAGCATCTGACAACAAATACGAAGAGGGATGCTGCTAAAAATCTCATTGAACCACAGATTAAGTCTTGTATGTATTATGGAGGYTTAGTGAATTTAAATTTGCAATTTATTCTAATGCCAGCAGAAAGCTTGCAGCATTAATACATGATTGTCTTGGTAAATTTTGTTTTGACCATTGATATATTTTGCAAGAGCAATGTGAATTGTATGCAGCTTTCTTGTGCATGCATGTGAGACTCTGACAGAGACCTGAAAGCCCCTCTAAGTCAATGGAAGTTTCCACTTGACTTATATATGTAGACAAGCAGTGCCAAGAGAATGCTGGCAGATGGCTAGTCTTATTGTATAACAAACCTAAGGCGTATTTGTGCAGTATAGTTTTTAAATTCCCAGAGCATGGCTAAAGCAAAACTGATTTTCCTAGGTGTCCCAGATTGCCTCTCTGCCAGCATTTACACTGATGCATTTTTTCCCTTTTGTGCAGAGTTGTTCATCATTTGCACCTTTCATTTCCCCCAGCTTTCATCATTYGTGAATGCAACTGAATTCTTCTCACTAACTCTTAAGAAAGATTCTTTCTCAAACTGACAACACRTGTACCAAATTCTAGTCTGAAAGGAAATGTATGAGCAGAATTGTGAGCAATCAAAAAGACAAAGACTGGGGAATTTTTCAATGCCCCTACATAATATTCTTAGCATAAATACACCTGTAAGACATAGACAGCAAAGCTCCTCTTTGCAACAAACTGATGAAGAGATGCAGAGTTTGGTTATTGGACAAAATAAATCTCTATCTAAATTGTAATAGATTCAGTCATCTATTTTGAGCCATGTGATGTGAGAGAGTTGAGATTATCTCTAGCTAATCACTCACCTTTTGCCTTAAAAATCTGTTACTGTTCCTATTAAGGAAATATAACAGTTTATTTTTAAAGCACAGAATTTTGTGTTTAATGTGGAAAGAAACCACTTCCACTCCTCAYCACCTGCACATTTAATAATAAATGCATTAAAATTGTTTATGTGTACAGTTAAAGATCACTTGTGGTGATACCTAACCCCGAATCTGCGCTTCTCTTCCTCCTTTATGTGCTGGTGAGGTTTATGGTGGGGAATAGGACTCCTGCTGCCAGACAGGTTAAATCAGCATTTCTCAAACTCTGGGGCCTGTTCCCCAGGGGGAGGATTCCCCCTCTCCCCAGCACCCCCAGCTCTTCGTTGCTCCACAGAACAGCTGCTCTTGTTGCAAAGATAAACTCTGGAGCGGGGACAGGTGCCAACAGGGACATGGGTCAGAGCACCGAGACCCTGAAATGGTAACTTCGAGGGGTGAAATGTCTCAGCTCGCAACAGYGAGTTGCAGCAGATGCTACTGACGGTATTTCAGAGGCCAGTACTGTTTTTTGTTTTGCTGTTCATCAGAGTTCACAGGAAGAAGTTGTGTACCATCAAAAATCTGTGTTAGCTTCTTGCAAGGGAAGATGCCTCTAAATCAAGACAAGGAAGGGAGCAGAGGGCCCCTCCGAAAGAAAAGGGCGTGAAACTGCAAACTGGGATTAATGCTCAGTCCTGGGACTATCTGGGAAACTCTGATAAGACTGAGTTCTGCACAGGCATGCAAAAAGCACAGGTCTTTCATTTRGTCTACCATCTTTTCTGAGTAATTCATACTGAGAGAAAACCATTCTCTTCGTTTAGCTTTTCTATGCAGTTTATATGTAGGTATATTTGGACTAGTAACTTAAGCATCGTCTGTGGTGTAGACCCCAAGTAATTTGTAAAACTCTCAAGTCCATAGAATAATGGACTAATAGTTATAATCAATATAGCTCTGATGTTTACATCATGACAAAATGCCTAGGACAGTGGTCAAGCAAGAGGAAAGAGTAGATAAGTATCCCAGCTGCTCTCTATGCCTGGTACAGTGCCTATGGAAGCACAGATATCTAATGGGACACAACTAAATGGTATGGGAAAGTGCTGCTCAACATGCATTTCCCTCCGTTACATTTCACGRGTTTGTTAGCATGTCACGTGTGAGTGGGTTTGCATATCACACAGGACACTTTGTCCATGCCAGGAGAGTCTTCGACCACTTTCTGCACTTTTACTTCCATCTGGAATTAATTCTGTTGYCTTGGCACTTCCTTTCAGTCCTTTCAGGAGTGATATGGCACCATCTCAGATACTGTATGAGACATGACTATGACTTAATCCATCATCTGTTGGAATTTGGASTTTAGGAGAAGTGTAAATCTGACTTCTGGGAAGCTATTTTAATTAACAAGTTCCACTGGTGGCTTTCAGAGGATGAGCTGGTTGGGCAGGCTCCGGTGTCAACTTTGCTGCGATGGCTGAGGAAAACAAGGCWTGTGCAATGAGCACAAATACTTTGCCATCAAGCTCTTCCCAGACTTATCCATCTGGGAAGAATACAGATTAAAAGTGTTTAGCAACATGATTGTCAGACACCTTATTGTCTAACGTGATAATCTCTGGAGTTCTCATTACATAAGCCAGAGACAAACAGTAATGCGAAGCAGCTTCTCGACACTGTTTCTCCAAACACAGATGTTCAGCAGCAGCATCTTCTCAGCAGCATTTCCTGAGTTCTCCAAAGTGCTCGTGCTGGGTTCCAGRGAGAAACAATCATCTCAACAATCATCTGCACAGGGACATAACCAATGTGTCTGCTAATCAGCAGGGCCCCAGCAGCCTCCCCGAGCGTAAGTCCTCACGTGAGGCAGACCCCAGGGAGGGGAGGACTATGCAGGTTTTTGTCATCAGGGTTGTTTTTGGTGCAAAGCCAGGTACAGCTCACCTGTCTTCTCTGCATTTCTGCACGTGAAATTTCTGCATGTGAGATTTTTTGAGCAGTGCTGCTTCTAGAGAAAAAAATGTCGTATCAGTGGAAAATCAGCTCTGTCATGATACTATTTCAAACCCAGAGCTTGGACTTGATTTTTTTTCTCTCTCTGTCATCTAAAATGAGGTTTTTTAGCAGGTTAATATTCTTTGAAGTTCTAGGGCTCTGTAAAATAAACAAAGTCATAGTTCAGCTCTTCAAAATAAATATATGGTGGGGTAAAAAAATAAGGATTTTAGCAGTCCTGCTCTCATCCTTTTTCTCCTCCTTCTCTTCTCTTATCCTTTACCTGGATGTTCTGACAGGCAGTTTGAAGGAGCATGGTTTAATTTCTGGAAGCAACATASTCCTCTCTTTTGAATGGACAAATCACAACTTTTTTTTTTTTTTTAAATTGCATATCTAATATCTAACTGTATGTGATTACTGCTGTTCAAAAGACTCAGCTCATTTGCCACAAGCTACRTTTGTCTGATATTCGTAAGAAAATTTTTGGCTTAGCCATTTAGATGAATTGCTGTCAGAAAGGGGGGGAACTGCTGTGACRTGCTTGGCAGTTTGCTTTCCTTTGAATGCTTTGGAGAGCCTGTGCTCCCCTCTCACTTGCAATGATATCCAAGCAAGGTTTCACTGAGTGAAAGCAGTGCTTCCCAGGGAAGCAGTGGCAGAGCAGGCGGAGCAGGCGCRGAGGTGCCGAGCGAGCAGCGGGAGCTGCGCGTTCCCTTGAGGAGTGGCGCTTGCGCACGCACGGCTCCCGTTCAAGGCCCGGGTTGATGCAGCTGCAAGGGCAAATCAGTAACATAAACCAACACCTAAACGCACGTTTGTTTTTTCACTTAGAAATTACCTTAGCTTTAACTTTATTATATAGCTGTTCCTAAGCTAAGCTTGTGCTTGGCTCTTCTCATTAGGAAGTGCAGCTCAGCGCCTTGCTGCCTGTGCAGAGCTCTGCAGACGCAGCCTTAGGCAGCGAGTGTGCAGCTCTTCCCCCCCTGCACGTGTGCTACGTGCACTGCCCTAGCGCCCCATCCCTCCTCCCATATATCAAGGCATAGAAACAGACCWTAGCTGCCTTGCACATAGTGGCAAATTTATTCTTCTGTAGCATTTATAGCCTTAGTGACAGCACAGAGAAGTTAAAAAGGTGATTTACAGATGTGTATGCAGGCAGCACTTTGTATGTAGTTCAGTGGTATATTGCTTTCTTTTATTTGTCTGTTATTCACAATGAGTAATAGTACTAAGTCTAAGCTGAAGAAAGCTTTCTTGCAAAAGAAAGTAGAAACAAGTTTTTAAAAATTGGCTGAAGTTCAAGATCAGAGTGCTGTTTGCATCACATCTTTTGTAGGAAAAGTAACTCCCATTTGGCACTGTCAGGCTACAACAGCAGCAGTGGGAAGAGCTCAGCTCCCCAAAGGACACAGCACAGCCCCAGAAGCTGCGATTCCCATTTCCTTTGGTCATTCAGGGGTGGCAACAGAACCTCCCGCTTCCTGTGTCTGGGACCCCTGCAGCCCCCAAACCTCAGCCCAAGCCCCTGCAGGGCTGCCCCAGCTGCTCACCCTGGGCGGCTCTGCAGGCACTGAGGCGGCTCCAAGCCACCCAGAGCAGAGCCACATTGACCAGGAGGCCAAATGGAAGTAAGAACAGCTGGGGACGTGTGTGACCTTTTCCAGAGGAAGAGTCACTGTGTCCTTTGCACAGGCTTTTTGAGATAGCCTACTTACGTGGCTGGGATACATGGCGTGTTAGCATTTCATAGGAATAGTTTAAAATAATCTGCATTTTCTGCTACACTTCTGTCATTTCCATCACAGGAATTTTCTCCTGAAAATGTCTAGCACAATAATAATCTATATTTTGCAGAGCATTTCATTAGCCCCTTTGGCTTTCGGCAGTAGGTGGTCAACTTACTGAATGCACAGGGAAYGGGTAGAGCATCTCAAAAGGAGAGAGGCCAGCAAGTTGCCCCTGCTCACCCGAATCAGCAGCTTAGCAGAGAGCAGACCAGTTCACTTCTTAAATGAGCAAGTTCACCTGAGCATGAGTAAACATGCCTGAAGCGCTAATAATTTATGTTTTGGCAAGTTACAGGGATATTTCTGCTCTAATTTGTCTGCCTGTTGCAGCAGCTGCATCTTTACATGATATGTGTGGTCTATAGAACACTCAACCTCTGCTAGTAAATCACTCACGGGCCAAAATGCTTTACACATCAAGAGGCTTTTACTCTGCTTTTAGAGAAAATGATGGTGCCCCTCTAGCATGATTCCTTATGGGCAAACCACATTTCATGTGGAGACACAACTGGTTTTAATACTAGACTGGTCTATAAAGGCAAGCAATGAAGACATAAACGAGGCTTACAAGGGGACGCAGTTGTGTTTGATCAAGAAGCTCTGCTCATATACTAAATGTGGTAAATTTTGAAAAAGGAAAAATGTGCCTTCTGATACTACTTTGAGGAACAGAATCCAATTGATTGGATTATAACAGCAAGTATACAGCTAGAGTTACTTCAAAAGTAAAGAGGAGGGCATTTTAAAGTTATCTTTATCAGCATTATCATTGCTAAAGGTGTCTTTGAAACATGTCTGTCTTCTACTCTATGTCTTATCATGGCAATTACGTTTCACATCCAGAGTCATGATCAGAAAATTGGCTCCTGGCTTGCCTTCCTCCACAGCTACATATTTCATTCATTAATTTCCATTGCTTACCCTGGCCGCTCTCCTGCGCTGTGACCCATGCATCAGGCAGAGCTGTGGGGCCAGGCTGTGATCCTGCAACAAGCTCTCCTGCAAAATGCTCACGACGTGTGGAGCAGCTGCAGGAGCGGTGCTGCGCCGGGCAGCACATGMACAGCAGCGGTGCCCGAGCAGAGCACTGGCTTCTCTTGCAAGATACGGCCCCTCCATGTGGCTTGTTGATGCCCCGGGTCTTGGAGGCTTTGGGAGAAGCTGCTTGGCAAAGATCAGGCTTTCTGCTATCCAAGGAGGGTGTCTGAAGGAATTTCATAAGACAGCTCATGAATAAACATTCCTCTCGGTTTTGTATAGCATAGGACCAAGGTGGTCTCATCTACTTTTAGAAACGGCTTGAGACGTTAGATGGGAGCCTGATTTTCAGAGCACTGGGTTTCCACCCCTTTAGCTTCTCCTCAATGATTAAAAATTGAAGACAGCCAGAAGTAAAAGTCAACCAGATTAGTGATAATTGCTGGAAAAAAATGCATATTTTTTACTTACATGTGAGAAAGACATTTAGATGTGTATCCGCTCATACACGTTTGCAGTTTTAAAGAACAAAGGCATATAAAAAAATGAAAAGTAAATTGACACTAAAAAGAGCAGGTAACTTGCTCCTTTTTCTTTTCATATGGGTGTGAGAGAAAGGTGGGTGGTCTTGAGAAGCAATTGGTGAAAGGGGCCTGSTGGATGAGGAGGTGGAAAATAGGGAAGATATTGTCAGAACTGGCTAAATAAGTACAGCCTGCAGGAGCTGAATGTTGTGCTAGAAACATCATCTCTTCAAAAACACTGACCTGCTCTGAAAGTGAGCACCTCAGGACAGAATAAAAACTGTTTTCATAGAATCTGTTTCCTGTATTCAAACCAAAAGCCCGAATGCTGCTTTAAATGGCGAGGGTGGCTTGGCAATCTGGAGAGGACCTTTTCCGAGGCAAAGGCAACTGGGTGCACGTGTGCATGAGTGGTGGGTGCCAGGCACCGCTGCAGGGTGTCAGGCAGCCGGGGCGCTGACCTGCTGCTCCGGTATCAGCCCCTAAAGCCCCTTCCCAGAGCCGCCCTGCCCGGCCTGGCTGCTCCTCATGGCCAGTGGCTGATGCTGCTCAGAAACCACCTCAGTGCTACCTTGCTCTCCAGCACAATAACCCTTCCAGAATCAGAACACAAATAAAAGGAAATTCCCACTCCCTCTCTCCTCCATGCAGTAGTAATAAACTCGCAGTATCAGACCGGGTCACTGCTATAAAGCATCTGCTGTGCTTGTAAACCATGCTGTCCCACATTTCATGCATGCTGCATTGCTGTGAGGTTATTGATTCAATTGCTGTAAAGTTCACAGAAAGACATTTTACAGTTGCAGCTAAGGGCAACTTAACTAACTTCTGTTTGCTTGGCCTCTGGCAAAGTGACATCTCATATGCTGGGAGGTGCTGTGCACCTCAGTGTCATGACTTATCCTTTATTGTCTCCTGGTGCCAAAGGATGTGGACTTAGGTAGGAGACAGATGGCATTGAACATCACCTAGAATTCAGGTAAATGAAGCACAGGTCTCAGCTGCAGTAAGGAATCCTCTGGCCTGTTTTTCTGCATGTTGGGACAGCCCTTCAGTAATTTTGCAAGCCTTGTTCTTACAAGTGCTTTTCTATTTAATTGATTTTATAATAAGAATCATTGATATGTCACCACAATGATTGGAGAAAAGATGTGGTTCTTCCTTTGCAGTTACTGAGGCAGTTGCTGGGTAACAGCTCCTGGAGCCAAATTGTCACCATTTCAGAACGGATTTGCTCGCAGCTCACACCAGATGCATGTAACTTGTCATTAGCTGTTCAGCTGCCCTCCAACTTAAAACATTTCATTTGCCACATCAGTGAGCCAGGAACATCACAGAGCAAACTCTCAATGAATCCACCACCAAGATTGCTTGTGTGCTACACTTTCATCAACGGCATCATTTAAACCATTCCAAAGGTAGTTGCTGTGTTCACTGTGCAGAGAGGGACGTCCCATGGGCTTTCTAGCATCCTGACAGTGCGAGTGTCACTACTGTAGAGAGCAGCGTTTTCAGGTAGAGAGAGAAGAACCTTGGGCTGTTACAGCTGATTRTGGAGGGGAGACAGGTCAGGACGGTGATCAAGAAAGGAGCACAGTTCTCTAGCAAGAAAACCGCCAGGGCAGGAGCTGGGACACCGGAGAACGACCACGTTGTGGTTTTGGTACCCCTCAGGAGAACCCACTGCTTTGCTCTGCTGCCTGTATGATTTTATCAAGACTAGACAACCTCGAAGGAGCAGCTGGGCAGCTCCCTCGTCCGCTCAGGCAGTGCGTGGCCACAGGCTGCAAGAGGCCGTGGCCAGCGCTGAAGGAGAGGGGCCTTGGCTCCTGCAGCGAGCACCCTCTTGTCTGGCTCCACAGCGCTGGTTGGGAGGCAGGGCGCCGGGAAGCGGAGCACTCGGTGGCACATGGTGGCACATAGTGGCCAGGACCGAGGCGGGCACAGCCCTTCCAGGGCAGCAGGGCAGAGGGCCAGGCGGCCAGTTCTAACAGGAGCCTCGTGTTTCTGTTGGTGCCTTTACTGCGCGCTCCCTGCAGACACGTTTGCAGCTGCGGGGGGCGGATTTTTCCTCCTCCTAGAGCAGGGAGGCTCAGGGCTGGGGAGTTTCCTTGCTTGTCTTCAGCTGCTGTCTGCATAACATTTTCATTAATCACCTTATTTACTCGAACAGYGGGTGACTGGTGCAGCCCGAATCAGCTTGCAACATGCAGCAAATCACTGTGCTGGCCGCTGTTACGTACTTGGGACAAAAGAAACAAGCCTATAAATGACTAAGGAAGACTTCAGTCTAGCAAACATATTCACTAGGGTCCATAATGTTACTTTCCTCTTCAAATTTTCCATGGATTCATTTAGTAGAAGCACTGTGTTTGGACAGCCCTCTCCCCACCAGTCCCTTATCACTTTAAGAGGCTTGAATGGGTTTATTGACATTTCTGAGAAAGAAGAACAAAACCCCACATGCCATCATTAATCTAACAGGGCTTAACACCACAACAGGCCAGTGCTCCCTGACCTGTGCTGAAGGCCTAAGCCTGGAACACGAGGAGTGGAGAGAGCCTCTTGCTCAACAGGCCTTCGGCTCCAGGCAGGAATTCTAGCTAAAATTCCTTTACTGAGGTGATGCAATAGGTCAGATTTGCTGATTAGCACTTTGTTTTTGGCTTTGCAACCCCAATATTCTTCTGAAGTATTTTTATTAAAAGTGTAGTTGATCCATAGAAAAGGATAAAAATCTTCCTCTTTTAGTTTTATCATTCAGTAATACCCAGGTGTGTTCAGAGGCTCTACTTACAGCTTTCTGTAATTTTCTGTTCACACCAGAGGGTTTAATAGCCATTCCCCTTCCTTACCTTCATGGAAAGAAGCAGAACAAACCAGAGAAATGCAGCAATTAAGGGGTATTATTGAAGGTCCCAAGGTCCTCTATTTGCTGAGAATCTGATATGCTAGCGTGGTTTGGGAATGATACCTCTCTAAGGCACATCCTCCTCTGCCCAGAATCCATCACTTCATCATTGCAGCATAATGCAATTTAATTATCTTGCATTTAAGTGCAAAAGTCAAAGGGTCAGTTATCGATCTCCATCTATGGAACAAGCCACAGGAGGGACAAAATCAAATTGAAGATACTGGTCATTTAAGATAGTGGCATTTCAGCTGTGTGATTCAGCCCTGAAATGGCTGAGGATTTCATGCTTCAGAGACAAGGAGATCCAGGAAGACTTCCACGTTTACCAAACAGAAACTACGAACCGCACCTGCAGGGCCCTAACTCTGAGGGAAAGCCCAGCCTTTAGGCCACACTGCTTTAGAACAGAGGCTCTGATGCTGAGGGCGTCTGTCTTCATTTGTCAAGCAGTCATTGAGCACCTGCCACTGGTGCTCAATAAAACAGCATCAGTTACTCATACATTCCAGCAGCAGGGGAAATAAATACTACTTTTACACAAGGGTGCTGCAAAAGCCTAAGTAAATAGAGCCATGACCCTTAGTGGGAGTGTAGCTGCTGATAGCAGCTCTTGCTGTTGACTCYCCTGATCACGATTCTGTGCGTGGGGAAGAGCTGACGGGTGGGGAGCGTGCGGCCCTCCTGCCTCGGGTGGGAGGTCTCCATGCGGCTGGCGTCTCAGTGCGCTGGGGAAGGAGAGCGCAATGGTCAGCCTTGTGCATTACAGTTAAGGGAAAATCAACAAAAGAGGAACATTAAATGGAAACGATGAATCTATGTGGAGCTATAAGCTCCAAGCACCCAAGCACAACTACAAGCAACGAGGTATTGCAGTACCCATAGCACACTTAAAGTGCCTGAGCCCTCAAAGCAGTTACATAGCAGGCTGCAGCAGGTCTGAGGGAAAAGAATCAGGAAAAAATACTGTGCATGTAGACAAGCCAGCTAGAACAAGCAGCATAACAGTAACACTTCAGTTATTTAGCTGGGCAGAGGCGCCTCGCCGTGGGAGCCCCTCACACCACGAGGCCCCGTCCCGCCGCGCGCTGCCTCGCTGTGCTCAGTTATTCACACCATGTCCAGCATTTCGGTAGGCAGAGGCTGCTGCCGTGTAACCTGGCTGCTTAGCGTATTCACAGGCACCACATCTGTGTCCTACTCCTGGTAATAACGTACAAACTACTTAAAAAGAACAGAGAGACGGGACTCCTGTTCAAGGCACCACACGTTTTCCCAGCACTATGCACATGAAGGGCTGTTTTGATAAACCTCACTCAGATACCACAGGAATCTTACCTCTTTATCTGCTTACGGTGGGTGCCAGAAGCTCTGTGATGGGCTGTCGGGAAGATGGCAAACACAAGCCATGAGCTCATCTCTTTTCACGTTTTTCYATGGGATCAGAGTGATGTTGCTAGCAAGGAAGGTGGTCCATGATACTTGGCAAGACTAAGGCTGCCAAGTCTCTAGGCCAGGGGAATATTTTGGAAATTCTGTGCCTCTCTGTTCCTTCGCTCGCACTCTTACTTTTGGCGTTGTCTTTTTGCTGGCTTTTCTACCCCACCAGGCTTTGCTGATGCATCAAATGGAGTTGTCAGATGAGCACATTTCTTGCCAAAGTGCTGAGCATATGGCAGGCCGCATTAATTATTCAGAAAGTTATAAAAGCACCTTTGGTTCAATACTTCATTCAGTTGAATTTAGTCTCTTGGCTAAAGCAGCTTCAGATGCTTCTGCTACTTCTARTAGGGTTTTTAAATGATATTTGTGACTTTGCTACAGACGTTGCTACTTCCACTGTCCACAAAACCGCCTGTCATTTCTATCATATCTCTGCACCCCATGAAATCACTTTTCCTGAAGGCTAAAGTGTTGGCTGTGCTCACTCTAGTGCTTTTGTAGCCAAATGTSTTTCAAGGGGAAAATCTCTTTAACATATTTAACATACACAACAAGCATAATTATGCTCACATAGAGGCTGTTTTCACAAAGTCTGTGGAGTTAAAAACTTCACAAGTCTCCGGCCTGGCACAACTGATAATTGTAGCTCAAAAGAGGAAGGAAGACGTAAGGCAGGGAGGGGTTTTGTGAGGAAGGAAGAAGAGACAAAGTGTGAATTGGTCCGAATCCAGGAGCTGAGACACTGTGGAGGAGAAAGCCTGGAGCTGCAGATGGCAGGTGTGACACACGGTGGGAGAGGGAAAGGGCCCGGCAGCCTCCCCACCCGCAGCTATGCAGCTATCCATGGGACTTGCAAACCACGGAATTCCCACAGGATTTTTAATGACCTTCTCCTGTGGTCTTCAATCTATAGGAAAGAAATTAGTTTCTCAGTTATCCTGCAGGATTTCCAATTTTCTAGCAGAGAAAGAGGTCCTGCAAGGTGAATGTAGCTAGAGAGCAAAACAACAAATACCATTTACTCCATAAGCACCCTTTGAACTGTAACAATCTATTCCAGTCCAGAAGAGATAATTAAAATAAATATATAAGCTTGGGAAATGCACTTGGTCTTTTTAGCAAAAAAGACCTTGGCTTGGCTGCTGCTTTGCCATAGCAGTAGGGGTGAGTGAGATGCTCTTTCTCATCCCTTGTTTAGCCACATGTCAAGTGACAGAGGCTTGGTCTGAGGCAAGGTTGAACCCTCAGTACAGCCAGRGATTGATTGTAAATTGGAGGAAGTGGTGACAGGTTTCCTTGCTGCTATTTATGGAAAGTAATTGGTGCCCTGAAGATTTTTTTTGGATCTTCTGCAGCCTCTTGGCCTAGAAATATGGTAATAATTGTGTTCTGGTAAAGCTTTTAAGCTGTAACTGGGCTTCATCTCTCTGATGTTTTTGGTTAAAAATAGTTTCTGAAGATGGGCAGAGTTCCACTTCAGGCAAAATGCTTTTTGCTGGTGACAACAGTAGTCTGGACTAAATTTCTGCAGAATTTTCTTCTTATAAGTTATGACTTAACTAAATGTAAAAAAAAAAAGCAACTGGAAATATTTGCACATAGGCAATAAATGAAAGGCAACTGGCACTTTACTAACTGCACTCAGAAAATGAGATCCCATTTAATTTCATAGCTTTCTCACAATGCGTTTTCTTTTTTGAGAGGTGCAGAGTTCTCAAAAATGTAAAAGCTCCTTCACATAGTTAATGCTTCAGTGCAGTGCTCCAGTAAGTGATTTTTCCTGGAACGGTGCAACGTGACAGAGTTAATGCAAACTTTCTGTAAGCCGCTGCTTAATCTGTAATCTGCTCTTCTGATAAGGGTATAAACAGACAAGCATCAGAAGGTCTTTTTTTTTTAAGACACAAAGCCGGGAAGAAAACCCTGCTGTAGATGTGAAAAGACATTGTTTTAAGAGTGATGCAACACATATTACTTGTCTCTAAACTACAGTCCTCTAAACTGCAGTCCCTAGCTGTGGATAGAATGGTGCAACTTGAATTTTATATTAGCATTTTGCAAATGAACCTTGTACCTGCAAATATGCATTTGTTTTTGTACCTTCAAAACTAACCTGGAGGYTTCAGTAGCTGCTGCCATCCTTCCTCATCACCAGCAATCAGACAGGCCAGTCAGGCTGCAGCTCTGCTCAGGTGGAGTCTGTAGGAGGCAATATCTGAATCTGAATGACATTTCTTCCTGCCTTTGGGACTAGATTCAGCAAGAGGCCTAGGAGAGGCAGTGCAGTAGGAAATTATGCATCTTTGTACTTTTGAAAGGGGAACTCAAAGCAGATGTAGCATTTTGAAGTGCTGCATGACTCTAGCCAGCAGTTTGCAAAATGGGTCAGGAAGACAAAGACACATGGAAGCCCCAGTAGCTCTTTATGGCAGTCAGTGGAAAATAAGTTTCTTCTGCTTTGTAGGGACTCATCTGACCCCTCTGAGCCCCACACTGCAGTGCTGGAGGCCTCTCCCCTTCCCAGATCAACACAGACCTAACAATATTCCAAGATTTCTCGGAGAAAGGCAAGACAGACTTACACACTTGCTGGCTGTCCTTGGTAATCCCTTGTGGCTATAAACCCCAGGATGTCCAGGGAAAAAAGGTGATGATGACCAGGTTACAAAACTTAAATTAAAATGTGAATAAACAGAGAAAAAATCAGARCTAAACAAATGTTGAAATCAATAATAAGATATTTCTTGTAGAAGATGGATACCCAAACCTCCAGATAGTCCCTTAATAAAAGGCATTCAGTCTTCACAGAGGAAAAGCTGCCAAGAAATTTAACAAAGAATATTAATAACTTTAAAATTCTTTCTRAGTTAGAAAGCTGATAGATGACATACAGAAGTACCTGTGAAAAGGGAGCTTTCTGTTTAACTGTTCAACATGACAGCTCCAAGAACAAAAAGAGATTTGTAATAATGCTAGACTAAAAATATATTTTTGGTAAACAACTTGTTCTCTTTTCTGAAGAATGGAATTATATGCAAGTTGAACTTTGCAAATAGTCTAGGCCTTTTTTTTTATTTCAGAAAAGCTGTGATAATTTACTTCAGTAGTTCATTACCATTCGTTACCTTTAACATTACCATTATGTTGAAAATTGTCCCCAAAACTTAAAGGAATTTGAAAGGTGTGAAAAAATGCCAAAAAGAAACAAAATGTTTGGCTCAAACAAAGATAAAATGACTATGGGATTCAGCATTTGCTGAGAAACAAGATGTCAAAGGCTTTTTTTAGTTTTTCAACTGGGAAAATGAAGCCAGAAATAAATTACCTGCATAGCCCAGGCCTTTACCTCACTGGTTCAAAACCTCATGAAAGTGGCAGTGATCCTCTTGGCTATTTATGACTTGGTAGAGGCAACGGGCACACGTTTCAGAGACTTAATTCCCTGTACAAAAACGCAGGATAGAAAGCCTGGTTATTTTCAAAGCACTAACGCGTATCAACTCAAGCCCACGGAGAGACAGCTCAGGCATCCCTGCGTGCACTGGGATTCAGCAGAACTGGGCACTCACGTTTTACAACAACAAACAGCAACAAGAATATGTTGAGATGGGCAGAGTATCCAGAAGGAAGAAAGCCTCAAAGGTGAGAATTGAGAAAGGGTAATGAGAGCATGGCTAATGAACAGACAGTGCAGGAAAATAGCTAAGGTTACTGAAAAATAGGATTTAAGATCTTACTGACATTATTGAACAGGCTTGAAATAAAGGTCTGGAATGTAACTGATAAAATCTAATCTCTGAAAAAGAATACAATAGTTGCCATTGTGACGAAAGTGAGTGGCAAAGCTTGAAAGCGGGATCAGGTAACGTGGGGAACATCAGAGCAAATCAGTTACTTTGGTCCTTGGCAGGAGCCGGTGGGGCTAAGGCCAGGGYGGAGGTTGCTCTGCGCCTGTTCCCCACGCCGCGTCCCCATCGGGTGCTTCTTGGGCCGCTCTGGTTAGCGGCGCTCGTGTGGACGGGTCGCGCGGGGCGGCGCCTGCTCCCAGGCGGAATATCGCGAGCCCTTCCGGATCGCCCACGTGCATCCCTGCCCCGAGGCAGCAATGCAGAGCTGTCTCATTTCACTTCATAGGAATCTGGAAATCTGAGGATTTGGAAATACTTGAAACTGCAGAACATCAAGGCTTTGTGTTACCCTCTCTGGCACTCCAAAGGTTAAGGATTTGTTTCTCAGCTATTCAAAACCGTCTGTTTGTAAACAAGAGAATACCCGGACTGAAAATACTGCAAAATATGTATCAGTACTATTGAAGAATGATTTATTTCTTTTTTAATATGAGCCAGTCTCAAGAAACAGACTGCTTGGCCGAGTGTTTTTTCCCAGGATAGCATTTCCTCTCTTGGAGGAAGGGCCCAGTCACATCTCCATTTAACTGTCTGGCCCTCATCCTCCCCACCCAGCTGGCTGATCTCTCTTTCCAAATATACCCTTAATTATGTATATAAAAAACACAGAAATTCAAGAATAGCACCCAGTGGCAAGCTCAGGTTTCTGCTCTTGTGCTGACAACGTGCGGGTCTGTTCTCTGAGGCAGCAGAACAGAGGAAGGATCCTGCAGAAAACTGCCCTTGGCTTTGCAGTCACCCTGGGAAGGCCCAGGGCACAGAGCTCTGCTTTGGTTGATGCACAGAGCACCAGCACTGGCTGGAGGATGGGAGTGTGACGTGCAGAACCAGTGCATGTGGTTCAACTGGTTTGAAGCCTCTTGCTGTGACGGGCAGGCTCRTGGGTGCCCTGTGCGGCCCCGCAGCCCTCAGTGGATTGCGCCTCGTGGCCCRGCCCTTTCTGCCCTCTCAGGCACTGGTGGGTTATTTTTTAGCACACAGGGCCCTAGTCAGTACACAGTCTCTTGGTTTCTTTCAACTGCCATTCAAATCCTAGATACCATCCAGATGAACTCGTGCAACAGAAAGCAGATCACTGCAGGGACAGTATAGCAGTGTCACTCGAAGCTCTACGTGGCTCACAGGACAACGTAGTGAGAGCACGCAGCAAGTCGAACTGAGCCTGGCAAGCAGATGCAGATCTGGTTCTGCCCTCCCTGCAGCTTGTTTCCCGTGACCACACGGTGTTGCAGCAATATAAATAGTGCTTGACAAATGTACAGTAATGCAAAGGCCTTTGTATGAAGTTCAAAGAGCAGACGGGCTCCACTTGCTTCTAAA
Organism: Nothoprocta perdicaria; assembly: GCF_003342845.1. Classification (NCBI taxonomy): domain Eukaryota; kingdom Metazoa; phylum Chordata; class Aves; order Tinamiformes; family Tinamidae; genus Nothoprocta; species Nothoprocta perdicaria. The sequence goes on from NW_020454239.1 coordinate 941,401, forward strand.
TCCTTTCCAGTGAGTGAGATACATTTCTATGCTGCTTTTACAGCCCAGGCAACTGCACAGGCAGGCAGGGCAGCCAGGCCGATGCCATGAAGGCAGCACAGAGCTGGGGTACCTGCAGGTCTCACACCAAGCCAGCAGTGCCCGGGGTTTCTTGAGCGCAGCCCTGTGCTCCGTTTTCCCTTGCAATTGGATGGAGTTCAGGAAGAAGCCCAAAATGTTCCTGCTGGTGTAATTTTGAATTAGTGTCAGTTGAATTTAGGTCTCAAATGTGATTTTTTCCATCACCTTGTGTAAGATTGAAGTTGTGTGATGTCATGTGGTCTGGGCAGAGCACATGACATCAAGAGCAAGAAAGGTTACACTTAGGCTAAATTTCCATGTTCCAAATCCAAATCTGAGTTGTGATAAACTGTGGTATTCATAGCCTTTGAACAGCACCACTTACCTGCCTCTCTGRAAAGCGGAGAAGCCTCGGTGGTTTCCTTGTTGGCTTTATTTCAGCCAGAGCATTTTATTTCTGGAGACTTCTCTCTCCAAGACCTGCTACTATGGCTCATGAAGCACAACAGGACTCCCACCGCCTACACACACGCACACACTCACATGCTTGACAGGTTTCCTGCTCTATTTAAGATCCTGTATGGCATTTCCACACTAACGTATAGGATCAGATACGGCCAGGTATATATCTATAAGGCACCACTGAGCCTTCAGCATTGCCCAAGCTGCAGCTGTAGTGTGCGGCTGCAGCCGCCACAGTGGCGAAAGCCCCGCACCGAGAACACCGTGTCCATGGTTAGGGCTTATGCAAGAGAGCTCTGCTGTGGCTACACGTTCCCTGATGAGATTAGGCAATTGACTCATATAATCTCACTTTCTGTTGATTGCTTTATGCCAATAAAAGGACCTTTATATAACTTACCTGCCCAGCAAACCACATCCCTTCTGTCAGATGAGACTGACGACAGCCTGTGAATTTCCCCATGTGGTTTTGGAGCAGCTGCTAGTTTTTTTCTTCGTTAATACCCCAAGGCAACCGTGTTCCTGATTGCGTGCTATTTTCTTTTTTTAATAAACAATAATGACTTCAGTATCTTTACACGAGGCATCCGGCATTTCCTCACAATGCAGCTTTTCTTTGAGGAGGGATTGCTAACCCTCAAAGCCGGGAAGTGCTCTAGAAAACCCRATACAGCTACGAGAGTGATGCCAGCCGTCAGTTCCCAGCCAAAAATCTTAAAGGCAACTAGCAAGAAGGCATGAATCAAGACTAGAGAGGACTGAGGAAAAGAAAAAAAAATCTAGAATGAAGGAGAGCAAGCAAGAGTAGAAAAAACGTGACAGAAAAGTGCCCTGCCACATTTTTCTGTGGTTCACCCAGCTGCTACCACTACCCTCATCATTAACATCAGGGCAGGCAGGTGAGTGTGAACTTGAGTGTTTCCAGCTGTGGTGATGTGCGTGGGGAGAGGGGGAGGCAGATGGTGCAAGACCTTCATCATCACCTCGTGCTAGCACCAGGTAACACTGCTCTTGCACCATCTGCCTCCAGGACGTCTTCCTCCTTAGGGACCACACAGTTGTGCCCACTGCTGGTTACCAAACGTGAGGTTCAGAGGAGGGCAGCTGGTGCTGCCCTGGCTCACCAGCACAAAAGGGTTGTGCATCAGCCTGCTGTCAGCAGCAGGAGCAGAACATTGCAAGTTAACACTCGCCTTCCTTTCCCAAAGCCCGCCTTCACGCAGGGCACTCCTTCCAGGGAGGGAGAGTTGCTGATCTCATTTGTTATGAAAACAAACAGAGCTAATTAATCTAGGCAAAARCTATGATCCAAAGGCAGTTCTTTACCAAAAAAGATGCCACGGCTCAGGGATGAGAACCGTCCAACCTGCAGGCAAGATCCAGCTGTCAACCCACTTCTTGTTGCCCTTCTTCCTGAAGGTCCCAGCTGTCACAGAAATGYATCTGTTGCGTGACCAAAACACGGGGACAAGTCTCACGAATCTGGTCACCCAACAGGCATGACAGGCACATCTTGCTGTAGGAAGGATAAATGCTGTGGCCAAGTTTCTGAATTTGAAACAGATTCCTGGCTGCTCCGATGAGAGAGTGGCCAGTGTCCATTTTTGCTCCTGCTCCAGGAGAATTACACCATCTCCTTCCCATTAGTGACAGGTACCACCTGCCTCTTCTGTTCTGCCCTTTAACACCACGGAGCCTCCTAACGGTGCAGCCTTCTCTTTCCACAGGCGAGCGGCCCTTCGAGTGCAGCTGGCAGGGCTGCAACAAGAAGTTTGCGCGCTCCGACGAGCTGGCCCGCCACTACCGCACGCACACCGGTGAGAAGAGGTTCGGCTGCCCGCTCTGCGAGAAGCGCTTCATGCGCAGCGACCACCTGACGAAGCACGCGCGGCGCCACGCCGACTTCCAGCCCGGCATGCTGCCGCGCCGCGGAGGCAGCGGCTCCCGCACCGGCTCCCTCAGCGACTACAGCCGCTCGGACGCCTCCAGCCCCACCACCAGCCCCGCCAGCTCCCCGTAGCCCTGCACTGGACGCCAGCACTTTGCCTCCGTTGTCTATCGTGGAGTCTTGTTTGTGTTGCACACATTTTTAAAACCCTGTTGCTTCCCTCCAGTTTGTTCCCTACCCTCCCCACACACYTTTTTCTTAATTCAGTAAATAGCTGCCTCCTGCTGCAATTTCCAGACRAATTTTCTTTACCTGTTCTACCACAGAGCCACCTGAGTGGCTGTTCTAACCTCATGGACAGACTTGTATGTTCCACTTTGTGACTCCTGCTGTCTCAATATTTCATACATTTTATAACCATAAACAGATCCTCTTGATTATTCTTTATAAGAAAATGAGAAAATCTAAAAAAGAAAGAAAGAGAAAACACACTTAAATTCACCTCAGGTGTCAAAGTAGTTTTGTAAGATCAGATTGCACAACACGAGCAGACATACACTTGCAAATCAACTGTTGGATCATGTCCCCCTTCTCCTTTCTCAGGGATGGATATTTATGTTACACAATAATTACAATGAAGACACACCCGAACCGCAGCCTTACTCGGTAGATGTATTTGCACTCTGAAAGCTTCTTGTTAAGTTCTTTCACACACTGGGGAAAAACAAACAAGCAAGCAAACAAAACAAAATCCAAACCAGTACTGGAATGTAGTGTCAGACTCTTCCACTGCTTGATGCCCTGGTCTCGCACCTACACTGGGAAGCATCTTAACAGGARTCTTCTTTCCTCTCCTCAAGCAGCCCTCTGCTTTTGGTGGCAAGTCGTCTTCTTGCTCCACACCGAAGATGCTCCAGCACCAACTTCCTATTGAAAAATCTCTGTGAGGTTGACAAACTGCTTTTTCTGCTTTTTCGTGGTTGTTGAATGCTAGATAAAATCCTGAGAAGGAAGTTCTAAGCAAGATGCCTTAAGTAAGTAACACAAACATGAGGTGACACATTTACACTGGGTGCCGTTCGCCTGCAAAGCCGCATGGCATTTTGAAGACGCTCAGTCTTCTCTTTCTCCAAGCTGGTAAGCTCAGTGCACTGCTTGTTCAGTATGGGACCAACGTATATATTCAAATCAAATCACATTGTCTTGAACAACTGTATTCTTCATTTGTTCTTTTTGTTTTATGAACTATAGAAATGGCACAGCTGAACCAATGCTCATCCAAACTTCTACCAAGGTACTTACCTACTGTCTGGCTCTCTCTTAGGAAGACAAAACACCTAAGACAACGTTTCTGTATCTTGTTGCTTCACAGTTGTGGTCGTCACTGATGAAAGGAAACAAAAATCATCATAAGGTATCTTCTGACTGGAAAATAAAATGTGGATTTTTAAAGTGTTAAAAAATGGCATTTTAGCTCAGCAGTACTTCAGGTTTCTCTTACGTATACACACATACCAGCATAAAGAATGGCTGTCGACTTTCTGAGCAACTACTTAAAAACAAAAAGGGAATCTTGGGTATTTTTCAGTAATTTTCAAACATCGGGCTCTAGAAAGAATACTAGAAGGGAGATTTCTGTTTCATATGCTAGACAATAYTAGCAGTGTGTTGTACTAGAGACCTCATGGGCAGCAAATATGCTTTCCTCACTCAGATGGTGCATATTAGAAATCCAGGTCCTCTAGACCCTGGAGGCATTTTCTTGCTGTTGTTTTTATTCTGTTTTTAGCATTACTCTAGAGTTGGACTGTAGGCAAGTGTAGCACAGGGAAGGACCCTCCGTTGGCCAAACCTGCTGTTTGATACCAAGCGAAAGCCACCACATTCCGGGTGCATCCGTGTCTTGCTGCTCTGTGTTGATCCCATTTTGCAGACTTTTCCTATGCACGTTAACTGTGAGAGGCTAACAGCTTTGTAAGTAGTTCCCTAGGTACTTTCCTAACATTTACATTATTCCTAATACTGAGCATTCTTAAGCATTCTGTTTCTTTTACAGATAAATCCTTAAAACAGTTCAAACTGCAAATATGTCAGTATTTTTTACGTGTTATTTGCTTCAAGCTCCACCTTCAGAAAATCATGACTTTCTCCTTCAGAATTCCAAGGCAAGCTAGGTAAAATTTTACTGTCTCACATTAAAGAAAATGAAACAACTCTTTTTTTTTGCAAGAAGACAGCTGTTTAATTTGTGTAATGACTTGCCTAACCACTGTGGATTAGGGGAAAGCCTGATATGTTTACCTCCATAGATTTTTTTCTTTTTTTCCTCTTTTTTTTTTTTTTTTAACCTCATCTGCTGAGAATCACAACATTAACAGTTTGCTAGAATTCAGGTAACAGGAATTCACATTCCAATCATTTCTATGACTGATAAAAGTGCTTTTGTGCTGTAGCGAGTAAAGGGGCAGTTAAGATACCTAGTTACAGGAATTCTGCAGGTCCCTTGCGCATATTCCTTCAAACAATTTATAAAATAAATATTTCTCATTAAGATTACACCATGTTAGAAGGATATGAGGGAAAAAAATAAAAAGAGCACTGAACGTCACCAAAAATGAAACGCTTTACTTTCTCTAATTTCAGTTTGTTGTAAAAATCACCTTCTCCAACAAAAGCAAAATTTAATTTCTTTAGCAAAGAAATATCCAATCCAGAATATTTATTCAGGGCATAATATTCAGCATGAATCAACGGAACGGAGGTACTTTGTAARCAATGTTTTGGAGAAAGTGTATTCCCATTTTGTCCTATCAGAACTGACAGGCCACTGTCAATGATACAAGAACCAAGTGATCTGTAACTCAAATAGCTAAATAATTTTTATACATTTTGCACAGATTGATTCTTAATAATTCTCCAACAAATAAAAAAAATACTGATTCAAATACTTAGTTTCCAGCTCAGCCAGCTTGTCTAATGAGACTATACCAAGTCTATACTGCGGGAAATCTCTGAAATTTGCCTTTCCAACTTGAAAATTTTTATATTTTAGCTACAGATGCCCTGGGGAGGGTTATGTGGGCAGTTAAATTAGCATGCTTTGGGGTCCCAACTAGTGCTGCAGAATCTTCAGTAAACATTTAATAGGCGCTAGTTTTAGGATGCAGTGATAAATTCCAAACCACTAAAGTTTTCAGAATTTAATGTGAACAAAACTTCTCTCAAGGTTCTCATCTGCAAGGACACAGTTGGGTTTTCCAGCATCTGCTTAGGAGCAGCGACGCCAGCAAGGCCCTATGACCCGATTCTCACGATTGCCCCTCCTGAGAAGCCTCGGCAGCCTGAGGTACATTCTGCAGTCTGGGTGCTGGTCCAGGCTGCCCTCAGGCTTTTCCTGGGTGGTTGTTCCGCCCAAAGGGGGGCCCTGGCAGAGCCRCCAGCTCCGCACCCTCACCCTCGGGACGCTGCTCCGAGGAGGTGCTCCTTTCTCCTCCACCCTCCACCGAGAGGGCGTCTCTCTGTCTCTCCTTCTGCCACCAGGTCTCCCTCTAATCTGTTGTGGGAGATCATTGCAAACCACAGAGTTACCTTGGAGGGTTTTTGTTTTGTTTTCAGAACAAAACAAAATCAGGTTATTGACATTAAGAAAGCCCCCCAGGTTTGTTTACCTTTCTCCAGATGGGATTCAAGCTTCCTCCCCAACGGCTGAGCGGCACCACCTTGATGTAGGGCACAAGTTAAAATCATCACCTCACCACCAGCATTCAGCTGACACTGAAGCTACTCACCACCTCTCCAAACTGTAAGCTCATGTTTTAGGGTCAAGATGCTAATTGTACTCTGTGGAAACAAGCAGAAAGAGAGCTAGAGAGATCACTGTTCTCTCAGAAACTCATTCACGCTTTCCATGAACCTCAACCCTTGCAAAGGCCTAAAGAGCATTAATAGCCACACGAACTCAGTTTTCTCCTGCTTCTTTGGAAGCAGCCCTGGGAAACTCTAGGCAGCTACCTTGTATCGTGCGAGTGCCCCTTTGTCCTTTATGCACCTGCAGATGAGTTGTTCTTCACGTGTATATCATATGCACAGTGTCTGTTTACAATACCTAAGTGTAAAGGTATATATTTAGAATCAGATATCAGAAACCTCTGCCTCATGGTAGCACCCGGTTCCTGTACGTACCCTACCCTCCTGTTGCATTAACGTTTAGCTCTGAGAGCCCCTATAAAGCTTTAAACCCCCTTGGCTGCTCCCCCGGCACGGGCTCGGCATGGGCTGCGTGAGGAGCTGACCTGGTTCCCACTGCTCGCAGCCGTCCGTGGCCACGGCCTCTGTCCGTGTCGCCGTCGTGGATTCTGGGATCTGGAGCGCGCGATCRGCACTGGGGTGTGGAAACGTGATCCGTGCACAGAGAGCAGGAAAATGAGCTCTGCAGGTATTTAAAGCTTGCCTTTTCGTAGCCACTTGATTTACTAGTTTCACCATGTGATGCCTACAAACTGACTTTCAGGTGCTCTTTTATTCCCTTTCGCCATCTGTTTATACATGTGGTGCTAACACATGGTTGGTCAGTGAATGGTATGATGAAATTCTGTATTTTTTACCTTTTGGGGATAAGCTATATAGCCCTAGGCAGCCTAGGAAATAACTGAATTATCCTTGTTTACCCCCAGACAAGAATATAGAAGACAAGAGCCCATCCACTGGTATAGGTTTTAGATATATATATATATATATATAGTGTATATATATGCATTTATATAAACATGTGCACGTGTATATAAATACCTATTTGTATTTTTTTTAGTATGTGTGTGTATATACATAAGCACACACTGATGTATATATACATACAGAATAATGAAGGGATGTCCCCAGAGCAGAAACAGGAATCCATTTCATTGTAGCGAGCGACGGGTCTGAATCAAAACCCTGGATCCCAGGGCCCTGTTACTGCGGGGAGSTTGAAGCCCCTTTGTGCAGTTTGTGGCCAGGCCTCGCGGAGCAGCYGCGCGGGCTCCGGAATTCACTACGTTCAAGTATTGCAGTTGTGCCGTTGTGCGCCAGCCCCTTCTTGCTCTGCTGTAACTGTATGGACTTTATACTGCATAGATCCTATATTGTGACAATGTCCTATGCAACAACTGTAAAAAAGAAGGAAACAGAAAAAGGAAAACAATTAACAACTGTAAAATACCATCTTAACTTGTATGCATGGTTAGCGACGTTTACATTTCCAGAATAAAACCTGCAATTATGATGTACTGGTTTTCCTGTAAATCTTCTTGTCTCTGATAAAAAGCTGAAGCTAGTAAATATTTTGTCTTTAGCTTGAGGTTTGATATCTGTTTAATATCTTTTATCTGTTTAAATTTCACCCAGTATTACTGTTAATTGTATTATTATTTTTAAAACCATTGAGTCAAAGTTTACAAGATATTTTGTACCATCCTTGTCTTTCACTGGTATCGTGTAGATTTACCAAAAATTCCTCCGCTAAGGCTGATTTATCCTGTGCTTTCCTWTCCTTTACAAGACGCTTATGAGATTAGTACGGATGAGTTAAAGGTCAGAGAGTCAAGCGCCTTTCAGAGCCCAGGTCTTTGCACTGTTTCTGTTATCACCTCTATCAGTGCCTCTATCTGTCCTGCAGAAGGAGGAGACTTAGTCTTAGCCCTTGAGCTGCTCCTGCTTCCTCCTGAAGGCTGGAATGGAAGCACGAGGGCTGAGCTGCCTGTTCAGGGCTGAGCTGCCTGTTCGGGGATGTGAGGCTGGCACAKGCCACCAGGAGCGTCACCGCCCCGGCAGGAAACAGCTTCATGCTCTGTAGTCAGTAACTGTCTAATTGCAAAAATAACTTAAAAGAGCAGACTAGTACCAAACGACAAATAGCAAAATATCCTTACTGAAGCAGGGGCAGTTCTGGGAACAACTTGAAAATTAATAAGTTGCCTTGTGCAGAGGGCATGAAAATTGTCCAGAGCAAGTAGCTTGGAGAGCCTTTATCGTTAATAGCAGGTTTCCCTGGGCGTTTCTTCCCGGGCTGGTCATTATCTGTGGCCGTGCTGCAAGCAGCGGCTGCCTCACGGCCTGCACAGAGGCAGCGGCTCAAGCGCACCCGGGTTGAACAGGGCAATGCCCCGTTTGGGGGCTCTTTATCTGGGAGCAGCACCCTGCTGGGGTGCATGGTGGAGAGCCCGGGCTCTGCATGAGATAACGTGCAGGTTCTGGCAGAGCCAGGAAACCACTCGAGCTGGTTTCACCCTCCTCCACACAATGCCGGTCTCTGCAGCAGGAGGGGAGCGCCTGGCCGCGAGGATTCCCGTGCAGGATGCAGGGATGCGCCTGCCACCAAGGGGAGCAGGGCACCTGGCTCCCTGCCCTACCACCCCATGGAGCTGACAGCGCCCAACGGCCGAGGGGCGCTCGGATTGAGAGCCTGGGGGCATCCTGGTGTCCCRATGCCCCCTTGCTGCCTCGCAAACCTGCTGTGAGACGGGGAYGTGTGCGGAAATCTGGGTGTTGGGAACAAGTGTGCGCTCACAGCAAGGGGTGGGCAGCAGGTGTCCTGCGGAGGCACCAAGCCCCGGGGAGGGAGACAAGAGCTCAACATGCACGCACCATGTTCTGCAGGCGCGGGAGGAAGGGGCCCCCGAAGGGTTACGCACGATTCCCGCAGGCCGCGCGTCCAGAACGTCTCCTTAGCRCTCAGCAGCGCCAAGAGCAGCAGCGCAGGCGAGGGCCGGCCCGGCGCCAGCTGCGGTCGGGCCAGGCCGCCTCTGAGGTGTCACAGGCAGCTGTGAAGCTGCTCGGAGGGGAGGAGGAGAGGCAGGAAGGCAGCGGGGCGCCCAGCGGCCACGTGGGGCACCCGCCAGGCTGCCCGGCCACGCACYGCCTGGGGAGCCCACGTTTGTGCTTTCCCAGGCTCTGCTCTGGTGGGGGAAACACAGTGAGTCACCGCGCGGATCCTGGAAACCGGCTGCACGGAAGCAAAACACAACAGAGCACAATAGCAACAGGGAGGCAGAAACCCCGTGCGCCCACCCGTGCCGCCGCGCTGCGTCAGCCAGGGGCAGGGGAGAGAGGCTGCGGCCGCAGCCCTGGGTGCGACGTCACCCTGCCCATCGCGGGAGCTCTCGGGGCACAGAAGGGGCCTCCCCAGGGCGCTGCCTGTCGCCGTTTTGCCCCCCCGTGCAGTTTGTGCAGGCTGCGAGCTGCAGCAGGTGCTCAAAGCTGTCGCTTCCAAYCTCCAAAATTTTGTGCTTCAAAGGCCCCATGTATTTCTCTCAGGTGCTGCTGGGACTCCCCTAGCTACTTTTAGGAGAGAACAAATGCAAAAGGAAGTAAGGAAGGAAAAAGTCAAGTTGTAAGTCCAAGAATGGCAGCTTTGGTATTCACCACAAAATGACTGTGATTAAGGAGGGCTAAAAAGGAAGGGCTGTGCTTCCAGAGTAAAAATAGCCTGCAAATCATTGTAGAAATTGTATGTTACGTGGTGCTTGCTCAGACAGGGAAAGAATTTCAACAAAAAAAACCCCACTTTCCCGCTTACCTGTTATTAAACAAGAGCGAAGGAGCCAAATACCCATCTTTAGCACACAGCTCTACCCCACCTTGCCTCCACAAGGCCCTTCCTGCTCGCTCCACTTCAATAGCCTCTTTGCTTGGTGCTTACAGTGGGCAGATTTGTTGACGTGAGCAGGAATTCAGAGCGACTCGAACATGCTGCGACTTCCACGCGCGAGGTCCCGCTTCCTGCACGCGCCTCCCTTTCTCTTGACATTGCTCCAGTCGTTGCTCCAACAGCTTTCAGCCTCTGCTACCTCTCCAGGCACCTGAGGACGATTCACTGCAGAAGGAAGGAAGGAAGGGATTAAATCCACTCCTACCCCGCACAGCGCTGCAAGGCAGCGGCTCTGTTCCCATGGCTGGGAGATACCCCAGTGACCAGAGTGACTCCACACTTTGCTACACAGAAAACCTGTTCATCTGATAAAAATCAAGTGTGCACTTATGTTTAGCAGTTTCATTAAAGTTTCTGTTTCCGAGCTAGTTATTTACTGAACTATATGATTATTAAAATCCACACAGATAACTCGGGTATTATATGCTATTTAAGAGTTCTGTTTAAAGAGCCATCTTGTGGTTCTGGGATATAGTTACCTGATCAGTAATTTTCCTTGCAGTTTATAGCTCTCAGAAACAGCAAAGTTTAGAAATATGAATCACAAGGGCATTCCCAAAAAAGCTGTTCTTACAAATGTTTTCCAGTTACACATAGTGTTTGAGTCATCTGTGTACAAATCAAACAAGCGGAAATTAAAGGTAATTTTAAAAAATTTTGTCCTGTAGCAACAATAACTTCTGAATTTAAGAAAACTACCAATAAATTATGTCACTTTTTGATAGCATTTGAAGTTATAAAACAAGTATGAAAGCTATTATTTTGGCAAGACAAAATGCTGCAGAAGTAAATTCGAATCATATCATCACAAAGGAAACCACTGGCACTTCGCGGAAGTGGCCTAGTTCCGCTCCTTTCATAAGGAATCAAGTTTTCAACAAATGCTAGAGAAAATGACCATCTACGGAGCACTGAGCATCAGCTAGGATGCTGATCAGGGAGAAAAGCAACACCTCATTACTACAAGTAAAGCCTTATGTTGCCCTATGTCCTTCACTCAGGGATATCCCAAAGCGTTTCCGTGTAATAACCAGTTCTGCAAATGAGTCTGCAGCGGGTGTTTCTGGAGCCCTGCTGGAGTTTATACRGCTTTAGAAGAATATGGAAATCTGATCATTTTGACCAGGTTGCATAACTGTGACCTTTAAATCAATACAAGAAGAGTACACAAGAATTATTCCAAGCATCACAGCAACAGTTGTGATAACAGCTCCAGTATCAGTCAGCCAGGAGATGAGTTAAATATTACAACCTGCCTCTTTGTAAAATACCTTTTCCAAGAAACTAGCATTTAAAGGGACATCTACAAATAGACACAGAGGCTTTGTATCAAAATATTTCAGACATTTTGGAGGAAATAAAACCCCAATAACCAACCAACAAACATGGCTATACTCACCAGACAGAGGAGCCRAGTACTCCTGCTCAGGAAGCAAGGGCTGAAAAACCCTAGGTGAAAAAGCAGCTGAATGCAGCTCCTTTCACATCATGTGGACAGAAAGACTAAAAATACCGTGGTGTATAAGAACACAATATTCTCAGTTAGGAAATAAACTAGCAGAACATCTAAGACACTATCAGTTCTTACAGAGAATGAGAGACTAATTCCAGAAGAGAGGCCGTGAGGATGGACTCTTCTCCTCACTTAGGCTGCAGCAGGTTTTGCCTGGATTAGATCTTGTTGAACTGCAAATACTGTAAAAAAACAAGGTTAAACAGGCTTGGCAATGCTTGATTTCTGGATTTTGTACAAGACTGTCGCAGTTCTCCAATGTAAGCAAACCACTTTCGCAGTGCAACTGAGCAGCTTCTGTGGGTCTCGTGGGGGGCAGTTAAACCCCACTGAATCAGAGCTGCTCTTGCCGGCCTCTCCCCGCCCAGCACTGAGGAGGGCACAGAACAAACACAAACAGACCTCAAGCAAACAAGTATCTTAGAAATAAGTTAATTTTATTGAATGGACATTAGAGCTTCTCTCTGTTTCAAATAATAGAGAAGCCAATTCACACAGGTTACAGAGCTATCAGTTACTTAGAGTAATCTTTCATAAAAGAAAGAAATTAAATACAGTTCTGCTATAAAAAGTGCGACAGTTATAACTGGAAGTTTTTCAAAACAGAAGCAAATTTTACTACCTATTGCAAAAATTGGTTTAGTGCTTTAATACTTTACAAAGTAACAATCCAACTGCTAAAAACTGCTCTTACACATCATCTTTGTCAAAGAATGGATCAGATTAAAAATAACATTTAAATTGAATTAGAATGAAAACTCCATGTAGAAAAGGTCCTCAAGAACTCGCACTTTCCACAACAAAAATATTCATTGTCTTTTAACATTACTTAGTTTCTTTTGAACAATGGATTTAAACATGATACGACAGTCAGCTTAAAAAGGATCAAACATTTTGTTTACAGACCAAAGGGACCGCAACCAATCACACCTTTAAATTACAAATAGAGAGGGCAATCAGAGGAGATAAATTAGTTTCTTTCGCATGGGGTAAAAACATACATGAAAGTGATCAAACATAGAGAAACCTGAAAAGTCACTTCAGCTTTAAATACATCTTTGATATAGCTATTATTTTTTAAAAACCTAAATCAATCTCTCCTAAAATAGGTCTATAAATTTAGAGAAGACAACAATAAACTCAGGCGCAAGCTCTGAAAGATGGGAGGGATGGTCTGACTACCAAAAAGTTGAACTCCTAGCCTACCAAAATCAGTGAAACTTGCTTTATTCCTTATTGACAGTTTCCCAAGCAGTGGTGAGAGCCAACTGTTCTTTGAAATATAGACTTCAAGTACAAATATATTTWTTGTACATTTATACAGTTTTAAAAATGCTGAGTTTGCTAGGTTATTAGAAAGAGTCACGTTATTTGTCCTGATTTTTTAAACTTTATATAGCTTTGGTTACAACTGAACAGAGACCATCAGTTAATGAGTAAATTAACCTCTGTAAACTAAGGGTGTGACAACCGTTATTTCTCCTCTTGTACGTGCAGGGAAGCCACCCTGTGCGCAAGCCGAACAGAGAAGGCCAAATCTTCTTTACTGAAAGCTCAACAAAATTGGGCATGAAAGAGGACAAAGAGCTTTAGATCTTGTCTAAAAAAATGAGAATAGAAAAGGAATTAGCAAAAACTGATGCACATGCAATATGAGAGCACATGGTAGTTATGTAGTTATGGCAGTAACAGTTATCACTGAATACGCCTTCTGCAAATAGCACTTCAGYCTGTCTGCAAGGCCTGCCCTTCTCTGAGAGGCATCGAGTTTTATCAACACACAAGTGTGCAACAACACGCCAGCAACCAAGTACACTGAAYGCGGGAACACACGGAGGCTGCGTGGGCATTTCCCATGGTTGTGGAACTCTMAACACAAGTTACAGTCCCAAGACTCAGGGGCCTTGCAAGGAGAAGGCGAAGGAGGCCTTCAGCCAGCAGTCACCTTCAGGAGATCCCMAGAGCTTTGTAACAGTATTTACTTCTCAAGAACAAGCACACAAAATCAAGCTCTAGGCTGATTCCAGGAACGACATGGGTGCAGTTTTGAAAACTTTCACAACAAAACCGTGCTAAGAATGGCACRTTATGAATGTACAGCAGACTTACCAAGGCAAGAGCAACAGGCTTGGGAATGACRTGGAAGGAAATGCTCATCCCCAGGGAAAGGTATGGACCTAATCTAGATCATTTGGACAGAGTTTTATACAAAACTGTCAAAACGGCCTGGAATACAACTATGGTTTGGAACTCCTGAGTATTAAGGTCTCTGTGGCTAATTCCATTCTTTATGTAACCTAGGCTTAAATACTATTTGTTCTCCTTGGCTTATGCTGAATGAACTGGGATTTGTATCATGTTCATGCAAAGCTCCTTGCGGGGCTCCAAAGAAAAAGCATTAAAGCATTTTCCATATTGTACACGCATTCTACGTGCATTATACAGAGACTGTATTTACAGTCCTCAACTTTGAACAGCTAAAAATAATTGCTTTATTTCTATTAGTATTAAAACAGAAGTGCACACAATTTGCAAAGGAGCGCTCGTATCGCGCCTGCATGGCTGTGGTTCAGTTCATACCTGATTGCAAGCCCAGCAGAAGGAGACACAGGGCACGCTATGAGCCCGAGGTGCCAGATTTGCTGCTACATCTCCTGCGCATTTAACAAGAAACAGGGGAAAGAGGCTTGGTTTTAACTCGTACATGGAGGCGAACAGCAAGGCCACCGCATCCTTACCACAGGTACTGCTCAGACACCGGGAGCCACGAGCGCCTGTGTCTGTATTGAAGGCAGGAACGACCTGACCTGCTCTGGTTTGGCTTGGTGGCCCACAGGCTGTGGGCTACCCACACCGTGCCAGGAGGCAAAGCGGGTGTGCCAGAGGAGACCGGTTTTGTCCCGTGATAAAGCACCTGCATGAGATTTGCCCAGCGGGAGGCTTCCATCTCTCAGCTGCAGCGAGGGAAAGTGAAACTCCATTTCATGGCCATACTGAAGTGAGCAAAGAAGAGCTGGGTCATTATCACCATTTTTTAAAAAACTTTCMTTTAAAAACAAAACAAAACAGCATTTTGAAGGGGGAAAAATACACAACTGGCACACAGGAGCATTTTAGGCACAGGTCAGGTCTAGCATGGTATCACTGCCTTTGCAATTCCAGGGGATGCCACCATTACAGGGGAATTCCTCTTGTTTAAGAAGGTGAGAAAACTGCATTTTTCTCCTTCTCCTTCCCTAACAATGAACCTCTGCAAGAAAGTAAAAAAMCACATCAGATGTAGAGATGGATGGCAAAGCAACCTTTTCTGCTTTCCTGAAAGACAGAAAAACTTCCAGTCTAGACAGAAAATAGTTTTGACGCATCTTTTACTTCCATTTTTTTTATTATTATTTTGGTGCCATGGTAACAAAGTTACCCACCATTTATCATTTATCTACCTTTTTTCCCTTCTCTCTCGCCTTCCTGACGTGCTGCCACTTATTAAAGATTTGTGGTTTTTTTTTTTTTTTTTTTTTTTTTTTTTTTTTTTTTTTTTTTTTTTTTTTTTTTTTTTTTTTTTTAAGAAAAATGCCTTTAAAAACTCGAGGTTATTCAAATGAATATGCAGACAGTTTTATAGACACACATTGTTATGCAGACAAGAGCATGCGAGAGTGTTTTACAGTCATGGTTAAAGGAGGAAGTGGGGACAGAGGCTGCATCCAGTTCAGTGACTCTCAGTCCCCAGAGAGTCATCATTTTAAGGCTGTTGGGAACGTGGTGGCCTTGACCCATATCGCGTGTCCCACAGTGCAAATGTGTGTCAGCCACTTCAATTCTCTTGGTACAGTACATGCGCTCAGGCAACGGGGGAGAAAACACCCCTGAAACTGCACCCACGTCAGAGGAAAGGAGCAAAACGGGGTGATCGTGGTCGTAAAAAAGGAGTTTCACCCCCCTGGCGAGGGGAGCACTAGCCCTGCTGTGAATGCAACAGCTGCAGAGACAGCTCTGTGGCATTTCGGTACATGGCAAGTCTCTCCACATTCAAGTCATCGCTTTATGAATAAGCACAATTGTTTATATGCAGAAAATTCTGTAATTTTCCCCTACTAAATGAAGTACAAAATAATAAGGAAAAGCCTGGAAGCGTGTGCTGGAGAAATGCCCACCTGACTTTCTGAAACCAAGAAGGAGCTCTTGTCCCCACAAAAAAATGACGCTCTGTGCCCCTTAAAACCAAGCTGTGTACTAGGCGAGACCTAGATCCTGACTCTGGCATCCAGATCTGAATATTTTGGTTGCAATATATGCCTTAACAGAAGATGCTTAAGAGCAAACGCAACCCAGCCCCCTCCTCCCCACGCCAATCACAGAACTTAGTTCCAGAATTTAAAAATGAGACTGATTACTAAACACAAATGCATTAGTTTTCACAGTCTTTTTTGCACAGTTTGCCAGATGATTATATGTACAGTACAAAACAGTATGCAGAAATAAAAACTGAACCCTTTCACCTGCAAAAACTGATGCATATTTGATTTATATATATTAAGACATAGTGTACCTACCAATTAGAGGCTGAAACTTCTATAATCTGGAGCCATTTTCTTACTGTAGTCATTGCACCGATTATTCATTTTTGAATTTCATTTTTAAGGAATAATAAATCCATAATTCTGTTTTGTAAAAAAAGCAAAAACAAAGTAATCTTATTTCAGTGGATTCAGGGTGCTTTATGAATGTTCCAAGTCAATACCTGTGCATAAATGTTTCATTTGGGTATGATGAATATTTATTCAGAAGCAGCTTATAAAATCGGCTCTTGATAGGAACTGAAAGGAAGAGTGGGAGGTTTGGGTTTATACCAAAATATATAACGAAAAATTTAAAGCTTTTCAATTAAAAAAAAGGTATATTCAGTTCTATTAGACATAGATGTGCACAACAGAGAGCAGTTTGAAATAACAAGTACATTTACAAAGCTTTCTTTTCATGGTTAACTTCTACCAGCATTTCTGAATGGAACCTACTAAAATGATAACCCTGTTTATAATAAAGGCGCAAAATATTGCTCTGTAGCTTATTTTGAAAATTATAAAAATAATTTCTATATTACAATTTAAACTTGGCTTGTAAAATTCCAACATAATACAGCTTTAAGTCTACAAACAGAACACGCTTACAAACACCTTTATGTTTTCTGTCATTTTTAACAATATAGTATTTTTAGTCCTATACATTGGAAATTAATGTGCAAATTGAAATATATACCTGTTTCTATCACCAAAATAATTTAAATTCTATGCTGTATAGGGTTTGGTGATGCACTGTGCGAGTCGCCATACCTCAAAACAAACTTCTCCAATACATGGACAGACACTTGGAGTGCGCTGAGCTGATAGCCATCTACGATCAACAYGGGCTATTTTGCTTCTCTGGGCCTTGTCTGACTGGAAATTCTTGTGGCTTCTCATTCCCAGCGTGATGAGGAACTTGCTCCCTTACTCTGCTTCCACTATAGTAACCTTGTATACGTTGCGTGTGCCCCCCAAGCAGCCAGTCTGAGGTTCCCAACAACCAGCGCTGTTCACCCCCAKGGCTCTGCAGGCAGCACATTTAGAGCCACGAGATGCACAGCTTTCCTCCGCCACGGGCCAAAGCCTCCCAAATGCTTCAGGGGCAGAGGAGGAGGAACAGGCAGCCCTGGGGAACAGCCCTGGCGAAACCTGAGGCCCTGACCCTCACCCTGACCCTGCAACCACGTGGATTGGGTTTGTGCAACTGAACAGCCTCCTCGCTGCGAGGGAGGCCGAACACCCSGGGGAGCCTGAGCACCAGTGCGGCTGTGGGCAGAATCGCAGAGCGCAGGGCAGTATTTTGGCACATCTGTGCTGTGCCTTTTTTGATATCTAAACATTCAGCGCACTAGAAGTAGGTTACCCTGAATATGGCTGTATGCACAGGGCTGGTATTGCCTCAGCAGACTGGTTGCTCTGCAGTCAAATGGTGCACAAGTCTGTCTGAGCATCTCTTCCCAACGCTTTCTGTATCATGAAATACTGCTCATTAGGAGCTCTGCACATTTACAGACAGAAAGACTGAAGACGTCACTGGGCTTATTTAAACTTCTTCAGAAACAAGCAACAAATATTTCTCAAGGCAGCATCTTCCTTTCACTGATCCTTTTGATGTTACCTTGGTCTTAGGAAGACGGAACTAGTTGGTCACATGCAATACTATCACTGCATTTATAAAGCTTAATGAACTACATCAATACGTGCTTAATCACTTTAAAATCCAGACTATCGGAAGTGCSTTGTGATAATTTACGCCACCATCTTTCTTCTGAATGAGCTCCTTGTTAGTGATCTGTTGACAACCAAGTCTGAAAAACATTTCTACAGTCTAGGGATGGTTTACCAGTTCTTCATACAGCGTTTTACATGGAACTCTAAAGTGCGACTGAAACCCATGATGTAGCACAGGCCCCCTCTGTTATGGACAGACCTTTGTATCGAATTGCTGAACAAAGTAAAAAAAAAAWTGCATAATAGGTTTAATAGTTATTTTAAACTAGAAAAATGGCACATTCATGTGTTTAAGGAATCCCAAATTCCTCCAAACCAAATATTGTCTGTTGGTTTGGAATCTGCTTTGGATAGATGGAGCCTACCGAGCAAAATGGCCATACCTTTCRGAAGCGGACAACAGTGTGGAATCACTGTCAAGGAAAGAGAAAAAAAAAAGCCCTCACAGATGTGCAAATGGGCATGAAGACGGCAGCCACGCGAGCCAAGGCGGGACAAGGTCAGGCACTCCAACCCAAAGTGGCTGGTCCCGCGGGGCTAAGCAGYGACTCTGCCACCCCACGGGGTGACCAACTCTCCTGCCCATCAGGCACAAAGGGACAAACTGACCCGTGGGCTACAGCAATTTTCAATGCAACAAAAGCTAAATCAAAGTAGCAGCTAGAGGTTGGTTAGTTAGTGCAATAGCAAAAAGAGACTGGAAGGGTATTCCTTCTCACGCCTAGCTAAGGAATTATATGGTTTCTTTCATTTGCTGGTGGATGCAAGTCATGAACAGTTGCTAATCATCTCTGATAAAAACACATAGAAAACTCCCTCTTATAGCTAGACTTTTCATTAAATGGGACACTTGTGACAAAGCCTGCAATAAGTGTCTTTGGGGTAGGCACTGTTTCTGCATGCTTGGACTGTTCAAAGCTAAGTATGGTTTCACCATTAAATAAGTGCCACAAATAGTGACACATCCGTTCAGAAATAAGAAAGAAAATGTTAGAGTAATAGGGCTGAGGAAAAGAGGACAACTACTAGGAAAACAGGGATAAGATTTTCTGTCTGAAACTTCTTTCCAAAACTGAATGTTAGATAATAACAGAATAGAAGAGACTTCTGAAAGAAAGCAATAATATTGAGCAAGTTTCTTAAACAGCAAGAAAAAGCATTCTAAGGAAACAGATACAACTAAAGGGAATCCCATCATTACTTCACATTAGAGATTGTTTAAAATGAGACAACTAGTAATARTAGTAAATAATTATGGAAATATTTGAGTACATTAAGGATGACATTAAATGGTATGAAATACACTAGTCTATTCAGATAACCCTGTTATTATTCAGAAGATAAATTAATTTTTCAAAAAATCTTGTAAACAGTCACAATCTATTCAATAATTTAGAACCGGGTCACTATTTATCTACATATTGACCTACTGCAAACTTTTTTTTTTCCCTCCCAAGTAGTACCTCTTAAAAGCATGATAGCAACAACTCCTTTTCACAATGGGAACCAGTCAAATGTTTCATTTTACATATGCCTTATTATTTTTTCCTCATTTTGGAAAAATACAACTGACTGAAATACAAGCTTGCTGCTTGAGCACATTATACAGAAGCATTTCTAAGAGTATCAGAGGCTACTGCTACTCTTATGCTCCAAGAAGTGTTTATTACTTCTTTTTTTTTGATTTCTTGAAGCTTATTCCTGTCAGTTTTCTCCATCTTAGGAACAAAGACAGCCAAGTGGGATATTTGATTTTCTTTCAGGTGATCTGGTTTGCTTCAGCATGATCTGAAATCACAGGTTTCTTTGGCAGCAAAAACGCAGATATAATGACAACTGTTAACCAGAACCCGAACCTGCACACCAGTGCACACAGCAAGAAATGTGGTTCTCAGAGGCTGCTTACCTTAAAAACAGTTACAAGGAGTTTTAACTTTTCATCAAGTTTGCCAACATTTCCCTTTTATGAATGAATGCAAAATTCGGTGATATTCACTGTACGCTCTGTGTACCACCAGAAATATGAAGTACAGGTCTGGATTCATGAAAGAGCTAACACGGCAAAGACCATGAGCACCCAGACTGGCTCGTGGGACCTATCTGCAAACTCGGCTTTCAATTTTCCAACCCACAGAAAACCTGCACACGTGGGCACCTGGAAGCAAGCGCTCAGCTCCACACATGTCAGTGGGACACTAGCCAGTGCTCTGAGCTTTTCCTGAACGTTAGTGCACATCTGCACGAGTCTTTCCTCTTGCACGGATTATTCTGTACTTGGCTTTAAGGCTAACTGGGATTAACTGTACTCAAGTGAAGTGGTGTCAAATATGTCAAGAAATGGCAGAAAAGAATCAGACTATTTTGAGTGGGCCAGAAAAGTTCACAATTCCATGGAACAGAAGTCACTCCTGTTGTGTATCTCCAGGTGCCAGACACTAAGAAGTTCTCAAGGCAGCACCATCCCTACTTGGATAAAATGAATTATTTTTCAAAAATACAATTTAAATGACCATTGCTTACAAATGTGGAGACATTAAAAACCTATTCTTATTAAATAATGCTGATGGTGGTGAAGTGTAAAAATGCAAATACTATATTCAAGAAAACCTACTGATCTCATACATCTACTTTTACAGCATTTCTGATATTTGCTTTACAGATTGCTTTATAGACATTTTTTAAGAAGAAAGTTATTTTTGAAACTATTGCATATACTTAAGCAACTATACAGACAAAACCCCTCATACAAGCGTGATGTTCTAAACTGATCTTTAATTTCCTAACTGGTGATATTCATCCCCAAATTGATAGCCAATTTTAATGCTTTTTTCCATGTTAACAGCAATGAAATTGCTACCAAAATGCAGGTGCCCAAAACTGTATTATGTGGGGGTTTTCTTCAGACATCAAGTCTTGCGAAGTGTAATATATTTTTCATAGAACCTGTTTAAAAATTCAAAACAAAGAAGAATGGCTCAAACCTACCTTTTTATTGAAACTTAGAAATAAGTGGTAGGAGCTCACAATTAGGAAGAGCTACAGACCTCATGAATTCAGACCTTCACTCCCATTTTCCTGAAGTCATTGCATTTCAGACAAAAGTGAGTACAAACATTAATAATAATGCAGTATGCTGCTATGTTAAGAATGTGCTGTATGCAAAATCGCTACCCTTCAAAAAAAGGGAGGGGGCTATGAAAAAAATATCTTTTACTGAGAAAAAATACTCTCGTAATAGCTATAGAATTTCAAACATCTACAAGGCAGACACTACCCCACGGCAACGCCACAGCTCTAGCATTTACCTTCTCCTGTCATTCGACTACCTGAGTGATGTCAGTGTAAATTCAGGCACCATTAGTAAATTTTTGACCAAACATATACACAGCACTGACAAAGGAGTAAATAACCCTTCAGCTTACCAGTATATGTAAAAAAGACACTGACAAAATGGAAAACAACAAATCTTTATGATAAATTAATCCTATCATCACCCCAGAAAAGTGAAAAGCTGAACACTCTTCACTTGTCAATGCTTTTTTCTTCTCTTTAAGAATTCCTTCGACCGCAATTCAACACTGTTTACTTTGCAAGTAAGAAAACGATGGAACTAAGTAGTCACAGAAGAATCCTCAATGCCTGTGTCCCTTGCTGTCTCTCTCCCGCCGCTTTAACTCCTCTTTGTAGCAATATGAACAGTAATTTTCAGTCTCCGGACGACCATAAAAGGAACAGTTCTCCTTCTTACAGCGGTTCTGCTGGATGGAATATATTGGGCAAACTGTGCTTCTGCCTTGATTTTTATCATTGTTCAACCAGGTTTGAGGAGCATCCTCATCAACGTATTCTAAGTTGTCTCTGATATCACCAGTATTGAACCCATTTGTGTATGTCTGAGACTTGTGTTCCGTGGGCATGGCATAGCTCAGCGATTCCACCGTGTTCACTGTGCGGATACCAGATATCCGGGCCGGGCTATAGCTCTGTGAAGACAGCGATCTGTTTTGTTGGGGGTAGGTGGCACAGGTTTTTAACGTGCCAACCACTGGCTTATAGGTATCATCTTGGAAGCTCGATGGCTTGGAGTTGACATCATGCAAGTGGATGACGCTTTGTCGTTGGATGGGTGGTGTATGGCTATAGTGGGCAGAAACCGGAATGGGTCCGCTTTTCTTAGCACCGTTACTAGGTGAAGAAAATGACCCCGGAATGGGACTAGTGCGATCTTTAAATTTTAAAACCAGTTGAGTTGTATGGCTTTGAGGCAAGACGGGTGATGCCCTATCCTGAGGAGATGTTTCTAGCTTTTCCTTTGAATATGTTTCTGGCTCCGTTTTCCTGCCGGATGACCCATTCAGTGCAGCCTTTTTCTCAGCGTCCTTTCTCTTCTGCTCCTGCTCCGCGTTGAACCGCTCCTGTGCGCTGGTCAGGTAGTAGCCAATCATCTCCTCGTGGAACTGATGCCTGTGGCTGGTCAAAAGGAGGCCAGCAAAAATAAACTTGCGTTCCCCTTGCATGGCAGCTCTCAGAATATTGAGGCTGAGTTTCACATCAGTGCTGTATTTCCACGGGTCAGGCTGCTTATCAGAGAAGCYTTTAGCGTTCATCTTGTCAATGGGCGAGTTGCCAGCCTTGTCAGTAGGAGACGGGGTGGTCTTTTCAGAGGGAGGGCTGCTCGCTGACTGTCCTGTCTCCTCTTTGCTCCCTTTTCGAGACTTAGACTTCTTCTCTTTGACCTTCTCTGCAGCATCCCCATTTTTCCCATTCCCTGAATTGGCTCTGTTCATTTTGCCGTGCACCAGGCCTCCAAGACCACCCATATTCTTTTTCAACTTAATTCCCAGCGTTTTACTGAGGCTTCCAATCTTATTGGCAACTGAATCCGTCCTGTTTTTGTCTTTATCTTTCCTCTGTTTGTCCTTTTCTTTTTCTTTACTGTTTTTGCCATTATTGCCATTGGAATTACTACAGATAGATTCTCGGTCTGAGTCCATTGAGTCAGCCAGAGACTGAACATCTTCCCCTGTAGAAGCTGTAGGGGATTCTGGTTGAGCCAAAGGGGCCTGTTATAGAAAATGAGTTATAGTTAGATACAGCAAAGCCAGTTTCATGCAAGGACTTGGTGCAAGTAAGCAAATCTAATGTAGATTTTGAGATTGACTTTATGCTACTTCCTAATTTTTACACTGACATTTTAGACAGGTTTCTTCACAAAATAAGGCCTTTTAGGCTGGGGTGAATACCTATCTTCTTCCTAGAGCAGCTTTTGGCTYGTCCTAAGGCCACCGGCAGAGCAGACGTCATTCACTGCAAGTGTCACCTCTGCAGATCCGTGTCTGAAAGCGGCGCCGCGCGGCCGCGCTGCTGCCGAGGGGAGCCCGTGGCTGGGCCACGGCAGGGCCGCTGGACACGGCGCCTCGGGGGGCAGCCACAGAACAGGCGTGGATGGGAAGCAGGGAAAGCAGCGGCTGTTATTGGGAAGGCAGGGAAATGATAACCTGCTGGAAGCTGCTAGGAGGATGCAGAGTACACATCTGCACATATCAGTACTTCAAAAGCTACAATGCTCACATAACATCTTATTTAAATGGGTCTCTTCATTATCTGTGGTCTCCAGTGCAATAAAAAAATCAAAGGCACCACACATCAGAGCTAAACATTTTGCCTGAAATATTGAACATCTGGCACAGAGTGCATTACAGCATACAATCATGTACATTTAGTCCTGTCAGAAAGAATCCTGTCAGAAATAAAGGGTGGATAAAACTGACATTGATATTCTGAGTTTCTATTTGTATTTTAGGTAAGGTATATTTTAGGTAAGATCATAAAGCATCTTTCCTAAAAATGTAAGCAAAAGGATCCTAGGATACGATAAAATTTGGCTCTGTTCAGCAAGTCTTGCAAAAAGTCTTCACAGGCTGTTTCCAAGGCTGGTTCTCAGGGTGATTTTGCATGACTGCATCAGTTTACAGTCAGTTCTAATCTGAAGTCTCCACTGATGCTTAGCAAAGCTTTGCAATTTCTCTCAAACTTTGCCTGTTACCAAAACTGTGAAATTTCCCCTAAAAGGTTCAATGCAAGAAAGTAGCGGAATTAGGATCCTGAAGAGCCAGGGAGGATTCMAACTTGGTAGCCTGACCTACAAGAAGTAGAGAAGATGCTCCTTTCACAGAGAGGTGATCTTCATTTTTGATTAAATATCTGCAAGTTCATTTCAATTATAATCAAACTAGAAATACAGGTGCAAGTGTAGAAGAATTTGCATTTCATCAGTGCATAAGAAACGCTGAAAGTTTGGTGAAGATACCTTTAACAGCTCTCAATTATACATACTTTGCGTGAAAAAAGCTGTGTGTAAGAATAACAATCTCCAATCAAACTTTTGCTTTGTAAAAGTAATATTTTTACCTGAAAAAAAATGTTAGTTTTGCTTTTTAAATTCTTGAAAATTCTGTTTGCAGCAGGTCAGTTTAGAACTCAGCAGAGGAAGCGAGTAAACTATTTAATCCAAATCAAATCTGGTGGTCAGTATTAGGTGCTAGCACATTAACCCCCCTTGATCAAGAGGCAGCGGTTTTGGCATCTGTAATTCCTCAGTACTGTGGCAGAACAAGCAGCAGAGGGCTAAGCCAAAGAACATAAGTGACTGAGAGAATCCTAATGCAGCTTGTCCATGTTTACAAACACTACAAACACTACATGCTAAAAGTCAGACTAATCTGTAGAAGAACAGAACTAAACTAAACTAAATGTGGAAATTTGTTTCATTTATGGACAATAGCAAGCAGAAAAGCTTATTTGTTATTGCTGATTTCTTTAAGCGCTGCTCAAAGCATAGTCCAGAACTTTATTACTTTCTGCTAAAGGAGGCCAATCTGCAGCAATAGGGAAGAGCTCAAGTGCATCCACATGCTGCAGTGGCTACCAAATCATTCAGGCACCACAAAGTCCCAATCTGCTAAAAACAAACATGAAGCATTTAACCAACCCTAATGACTCCAAGGACTCTGCAGATATGAATATTCCTAYTGCAGAAACGTGCGTGCGTTTCTGCCTCCCCGGGGAGTCAAACAGCCTCTGTGCTGGAGCCGACCTGCTGCGAGCAGAGCGGGTCCYCGCCTGCAGCAGAGGGCAGGGGAGCCGGCCCGACCCGAGCGCTGCTGGAGCAGAAGATCTGAGTAGGGAAAGGCAGCTCAGGTCACACTGCTGACAACTGGAGGGTCCTTCTGCCTCTCCTTCTGCTGCAGTAGCTGCCACTTTAGAATGAAACTGAAGAAATATAGATTTTTTTTTTCTTCCTCTTGCCTCCTAAACTCTTCTTCCCTTTGTGTTCCATTCCTCCTTTGAAATCCCATCTGTGCAGGCTGCCTAAATCACCTCCATGCTCTCCTAGCAACCTTTTGCCTCCAGACGGGCCCCTCAATCTCTTCAGTGTAATTTGCAGAGAAGTTTCCAGYTGATGAGGTGCCAGCTGGGCACGGCTCAGAAACAGCTTTCCCAGCGCAGCTGGCGCCGCTCCAGTGGCACCCTGAGCCCCCATCAGCCCCTCTCTGACCAGGAGCTACCCTGGGCTCCAAAAGCATTCTCATAAGAAAAGAAAGTACTCAAAAATATACAAGCAATTACCTTGTTCAAACTAATAACTAGACATTTTCTAAGGCTGGCACGGCCCAGATGGAGGCCAGTTCTCCTTACCCGTGTTTCAGACGGTATGCGTATCCACGTTACATTCATATAGCTGTGCAGGAGGTTAAGCTTTGCCTCAAGAGACAGAATCAAACTGAGGATGAAAAAAGAAAGGAAGAAACCAGTTAGAAACACCCTGAAAGGAAAAGCAATATGTGCTTGCAGGGAGGAGTTACCACTGAGCGGAACAGCAGCCTGAGGTGCCACTGCGGACTGCAGACCCCCCAGCTCTTCATCTATGCAACAACGGAACAGGAAMAAAGCTCCACTGTTAGCAGGTGGCCCCAGCCTAGGCCACGCGCAGCTCAGGACACTCTACTGGCCCATAGGGGTTGCAGAAGGGTCTTACTTGGCCAGCCTGGTGTTGTCATTGTCGTCCTTCCCCCATTCCCAGTCCTTCCCGGGATCCACCGCAAAGTGCAAAGGCAGCAGCTTGTGTTCAGAGTCAGTCAAGGGGATCACCGCTGACATGGAGAAAAACAACAATAGAAAGTTTGTGGAGAAAAACAACAGAAAGTTTTAGCTGTGAAAAACAATCAAGTATCTGGCTAAGGAGAAAGGGCGGAAGCCAAGTGCCCTGCACAAGCGTCCTGCCCTTCAAGCAGAGCKCCCCCAGTGATGTGCAGAGGCTCCACGTCCCTGCTCTCAGGCGCTTCTCGCTCCCYGGCCTCTCCCCGCTCTGCCTGGGCTCCCCGCCTTCTGACGCAGGGCTTAATGACTCTGCACAGACTACACTGTGACACAGTAAGAAAAAAAAAGCTATTATTCCTCCTCACCATCAGTAACTTAAGAGAACAGCACTGTGAGCTTTAATTAAAGCCAGCAATTTGCTCCTATTTCGTTAGAAACCTAAAGCTAAAGCTGTKGAGTGACTGAGTGAGACTCAGCATTCTACAGGTCGCTGCTGTCACTCTGACAACCCATCAAGGAACTGAATTTTTTATAAWGAAACCTTCATGACTTAGCCTAGGCACTCATTCCAACAAAGCCAAGGGGCAAAGAAACCCAACATCGTATCGGCAAATTATAGAAGGTTTATTGCGTTATTGGCTATGTGTTGTTTAAAGTAGTTTCTGCAGTTCAGTAAATATAYATTGTCAGCAAAACAGTACTGCAGAAAACATGCTGTTGGCACAAAGGTACAGCATTTATACTTAAATATTGAGTGTGCCCAGCAGAATACATGAAACAAAATCTGCAGTTTTAACATGGTGAAGTCAGGATTTAGTTCAGACAGTTTGACAACTGAAAACCAAACAAAAAAAACAACTGCTTTTATCTGCAGAATGGAAATAAAGTCAAAATTCTACAAATTTCATGGAAACATTGCCCCCTACTGCTTATGATATGTAATTTCTGAAATATTTTCTCCCTGTTAACTGCACATGAAGTACAGAACAGATAGAGATTAATCAATTCTCGTTCCAGATGCTGTTTTAAGATGCAAGCATTGAAATGAATACTGTAAGAGAATTTAGCACCCCGAAGAAGCTGCCTGGGAGTGGTCAGCACAGCCTCCTCCAACTCTACAACTCAAGCTACGCTGTAAAACGAGGTGCTGAAGTTTAAGAATGCAAGAAAGGAGGAGCAGCCTGGCCGGCAGCTGAGCACACGCATCGCGCTGTGGGGTAACCTTTGGGGTAACCTTGCTGAATCCAAGGAAGTTTGATCAACAAGGGGCTGTGATGGAATAACCGAGAACACAATTAAGAGATCCTAATTCCAAAGGAAAACTTACTAATATCCATATTCTGCCAAATAATTAAGCAGATAGTAATTCTGACTGGATTTACAAAAAAAGCCTCACAATGCAGCAAATCATCTGTTTGAAGGAAGAAAACGCCTTTTGTTTTTAAGACTTGAGACTACCATTTAACTGAATACAACAATCACTTTACATAAACAAATTTAAAGCAACCCTTTAAAGCTGTCTGGTTCTATTTATACTGAAAATACATATTTTAAAATGCATACAAATGCCTATTTTATTGAAATCTTAGACTCTAAGTAGAAGACAAATTTAGAGGAGGTTTCCCATGTAGTATCACTCTGTTATTGTCTTAGCATACTATGACAGTACTGTCTGCATCTTTGTACAGAAATGTCTGTTAATCTTCCTCTTTTTAGGCTCCGAGTTGCAAGTAAACCCTATGCTCACTGTTATGGATAGTCTGGCATTGGTATGAAGCACTGTCATCTTGTTCATRAGACAGGTGGCTGCTAAACTCACTGAGTTTTATTTTTGCTGTAGGAGATCCCTTCTCTCTTGGGGAATTCCATTTAGCAATAATGTTTTTCACTAAGTTTTCCCCACGATCCTAACAGGCAAATTATTTTGATGTTCAGCACTGTAAGCAAAATCCATCATGGTCATTTCTAAAGCAAAGCTGATGACTATAAAATCTTCTGGCACTCCAGCTATATCAAAGACTTTGCAGTGTTGCTGCATTACTGTAGTTAAACTTGATTTTGGATGCTCTCTAGCTGAAACCACATGGTTTGAAACACAATCAAGTGCATAGCAGCAGGCATACAAACAAAAGTAACAGCTGCTGTTTTGCCCATGCCAGTTTTAAAACACCCAGTGGGGACCTTTGCTGCCTTCCTCMGTTTGGTATTTTGCCTTCCATGCTGGAAAGTGACAGTTTTCCTAGTGCTCATGCCACAAGCATCCTTGTTGCCCTTCTATAAAACACAACAGCTTGGCTGCCTCTGCAGGCACCAATGAAATAAAGTGCTGACCCTGCTGCGCGAAACCACTTGGTCCCTGCGGACTGGGTGACAAGCACAGGACTGTGGGAAGCTCCAGCCTCCTGGATCAGCCCCAGGGGTATGTTGAGAACTACTCTTCATTTTCGTTAGTTTGTGAGCAAAGATAAAAAAAAAAAAATAGCCGCATAAATAGCCTGTAGGAAGACGAAAGTATTGACAGGTTTCTAACCCGTTGCAGACTGCAGAACAAGAGAGCGTTTAGCAGAGCTTAGAGCCTCATTAAAAGCCAGGCAAAGAGAGTAACCTGTCAATACGTGTTTCAAATCCTCCTCAGACAACAGCCCGTTACTCGAGACCTTGCAAGGTTATCAGGGTGCTATAACAGCGCTCACAGTGATTTGCTACACGACTCTGTGCCCAAGTGGAACTGCCAGCATCCAGGCCAGCTCTTACTTTTATCTATCTATCTATTTACTTATTTGCCAGAGGTGGGGAAGAGGAATGGGAGGTTCTTCTTAGTCTAGCTAACTTGCACACTAATAACAAAAAAAACTACAAAGCAATCTCTAAAACCATAAACTGAAATAACTGAAATAATTCTTGCATGACCATGATGTTTCAAATTGCTACAATTCTTTTCTCCCCATTTAAAATTTTTACTTATATGTTTAAACAGTGACTTTTCTTCTTATTTTACTCCCACATCAGCTCTTTACCAGCAGCATTATTCCATGACTTCTCCTAAGTCATTTACATAACCAAAATCTCACTCTGGAGCTGCTTTCTTATTAACCAAAGGGCTATCCAAGTAACTTGGATAACAGAGAATTGTCAGTTGAGTCTAGCAGGGGTGCACTCAAGTGCTAATATACTCTAAAACATCAAGATAATGAGATAAAACATTTCAAGTGACTTTTTTCCTAAATGAGAAAAAACATTAGCATTTAACACACAATATGAGTGKTTTTTTTTTCCGTTTCCATTTAATGGCTTCCATAATATTATGACTCACTAAGTAATCTTCCAAACACTTTATTAACCCTGATTAGCACCCACCTTCAGGAACTCAAAATTAAAACAGATATCAAAGACCGTCCCTATTTACATATATGGAATAGCCCCAAAAGCTGCAAAAGTGCAAAAAGAGTCTGTGGTAGCACAAGGCCTAAAGCTAAAGCATTCTCACTCCCAGGGCTGACATTAGCCAGTTAGGTTTACACTCCTAAGACTGCAGCAATAAAACCCAGTGGATCCTGTTTTCCTTCTGATACAAATACACTTCCAGGTTGACCAAAATACATACGTAGACACTATATAACATTCAGCTGCTATGTTCACTGTGTACCTTGTTCTCTCTGTTGATCTTTCTGTTCCATGGAAACAAGAGCAGAGAAATGGGCCTGATCGTAGGCAAGGACAAGAGGTGAGCAATGACATCTGTTCGGTAGAACTTCGAGAGGCAAATAAATTCCTCCAAAAGGTATAGGTGCAAAYGCTGCAAAGAAAAATGGGAGTATTTAACTATATGAAAGGATGGGCATGAAGGATGRGTCTGTAACATGCAACAATTGTGCTCCTAGAATAGTGCAGTAGACAACATAGAAAAGGAGAAAGCAATTTTAAGAACAGTTGTATGATCAGATAAAATTTCATTATAAAAGGCTCCAAAAGAACACAATGAACTATGGAGGAAAGCATTTTGCCCTCACACATACATCTTCCCTCATTCTAACTGTTTACTAATAAAGACATTAGTGTCTTTTAAAAGGTTATTGTAGCTCTCATCTGTGTAGAGGCCTGGAATACATTTTATTATAGGAATATTTTCCAACCATCATCAGTAAATACACTACCAATTCTATTAGTTCTTTTGGCAACATAACTCATGAGGAAAAACACTGGGATTATTTTCACAAAAATCAGACGGGCTATAGGASAAACAAAAATGAGTAGCACAAAACTAGGATAGGAGAAACCTGAGAAAATGCTTTTTTTTTTTTTTTTCTTTCTCTCTAGTCAAGAGGTTTACTTATGGTATTTACTATTTTATTATTATTGGACTCTTCCATAATATCAATTAGACTATAATGTTTTTAAAACTATATCATGGTGAACAAATGAAAAATATAAAGGACAACAATGAAAAATCAATGAATTATTCATACTTAATTTTTTAAAATGAATTTCATTCTTCCTTGCATTGAATTTATAAAGTGGAAGATATAAAAAGCTTTTAGGACATGGTTTAAATGTAAAATAAATCATATCCTTTCTAAAACAATGCATTATAGTATATGATTGGTTCTAAGTTATTTTACTTGGTGGCAACTTTTGTAATTTCGCTATTTTGCAGAGGTAAAAATCAAAATTTTATGTGAATTGAAAAAGGTCCTTTTCTGTTAGTATAACAAGCAGATGCTGAAAATTTTATTTATTGTTGACYGAGTTATCTAACAGAAAATCCAAAATCCCTCCAAATCCCTCTGAAATCCATCATTCCAACAAAATTTACAGGTAAAATGCGTGTAAGGACAAGAGAAGAACAAAAACATATGGAATGCAAGGGACAGAGAGAAATCAGAACTTTAACAGAGATCAATGATTTGAAGAAAACAGTATTCTATGAATTTAAATATTTTAAAAATATTAATGCCTGCATATTCCTAGGTCTACTAAAATATTTCAGGCTTGTATTTGTTTAAAGAATTGTATGAAATTTTTAAGAAATGTGTTGTGTGTTGTAGTTCATTGGATACTGCAGTTGTCAGTATCCATCAGCGAGTCACCTAAATATCCAGTATTTTTACTTAACTAGAAATAGGCCTAATAATATTCTGCCTTTCTTTCCTCAGAAAAAGGCAGCAGTAACCTCACAAATGCTCAAGTATGTTGTATCTGTGATTTCTAGTTATGATAGATTGGCACCGATTCAATAAAAATAGGTTAATTAAAGTTCYAATGAAAGGCTCTTACCTTCTCCCCCTGAGTCCCTTAACATCGTATCTGCTACTACAACAATGGGTCTTCTCAAAATATGGGCTAAGACAAAAACGTGGAACTCTTCCAAGCTCTCGTACACTGGATCTTCAGCATTATCGACCCTGGAAGACAGAGCGCAGGAGCTTCAGTGACACACCAGCAGCTATTTACCCTTCCTCATCTCTTATATATTCCCTCTTCTGCACAACAACACACGTTGCAAGTACTGAAATAGATAACAGAAACAACACACCAAAAAGCTAAAGGGCATTTTTTATCTTTTTAAAGACAATAGTGGCAACAGAGAGAATGCTTTAACTTGCAGACTCCAAGGCATTCCAGTTCACTGATAATATTTCACAGTTGACAATATGTTTTAAGTAATATCATCCACAATTAGTTCTAAATTCTAAACTACAGAGGTGGCCAAAATGAATAAATTACTTATTAAAAGAATTTGAAGGGTCGAGTACACATAATATAAGAAAATGAGACTGAGATTACACCAGTCCTATCTGCGATGATCTTCAAGCAATTTCTCTTCTGATGATGAAGGCACAGGCAATGACAGAACAAGCAAAAACAGAAAGTCAGGATGTCTATTCAAATAGAAAATTATATCTGAATGTTGCAAGAATATCTGTAAAGACTCGTGTTAAATTACATACCTACCATTAAAAGGAGAACATAGAGATATGGTACCTAGCAAAAGTGAAAATGTGAACGGCATCTAGAGCGAGACTTGCACTAAGGTCAGCACTATATAGCTATAATGTACCAAGGCCACCAATACCTGCCCAATAGGCATATACCTATTCTCAACAACATCATGTGTCAGAAACACTACTTTAACAACATCATCTACCACCATGTTTATGAAGACAGCTAATTCCTTAAAATATAATGTATGGACTAACAACCTCAATTTATAAAGAGACATCTGTGCTATTTTATTAGTCTGAAAAAGTTGATGAGTTTTGCTCACAAAGCACGCCAATTTGCCTGTGCTTTGTGGCTCAGTTTCTGAAAGCCAGCACCAGCCATTCTTAAAGAATACGTGCTGATAACTTCTAGTGATACACAATTGATCATTGAATGTTACAGGGTACTTTTCCATTAAGAAAGCAGTGCTGAAAAACTGATGTAAAATTCAAAGAAGAACAAGAAGAAAAAAAGCCTTCCAGTCACCAGCATCAGCACGTTTTGAATCAGGCTCACACTATGCCAGGAAATGGAACTGCCCCATGTATTTGAAAAGCAAACCTAGGATGTCAATCATTTATGAAAAAGATCATTCATTCATCCAGACTGCAAGAATAATTCTCTCTAATTCCCTGCTTCCCTAGGTGAACATTTTGAGCCATTTTATAACTTCCAAACCATTTTATTGCCTTGGTCCCCTCATGCTGTGCACACACACAGCTTCTGCCCTGTCCAAGGATCTGCCTTCACAAACCTGTGTGCCAAGGGCTGCGTTACCGCTCCACAGCAGTCGCCCAAGGGYCTCTTGAGGTATCCATCTCGGCTGCACACAACGTGCTCCTCTCCTGAGATAACTGTCTAATATCATCCTGATTCAAATATCCTGATTCTCTCTTTTATTCAGAGACATCATGAAAACACAGACTTAAATACCAATAGTACTATAAAGATAGACTGATGGGCCCAGAAATAGAAACATAATCAGGCAACCTCTCATGTACACAAGGGATCTGAAAGAAAACCAAACTCTTTTGAACAATGAACTTGCCTGTTTATCAATGTGGGATATGGTTAAAAGTTCAGGAAAATTAAATCATAAGCTTATCTGTGTATGGAATGTGACTCAACATAGGTTACCACAGTTCACAGTTCAGACTCAACATAGGCTACCACTTCATTTTTCAGTTCATATACACTGTAGCTAAGAAAATAAAGCATCTATAGAGCATTTTGCCTTTTGAAGAAATGCAAAGTACCAAATGTAGTTGTTCAGAGTTTTACAGGAAGTTCCTTGACCCCCTCGGAACAGGTGCCTTAATCAATGGAAAGGATTTGGGATGACAGCTGTTTACTTCTTAATCCTTAATTTGCTCCTAGACACATGCTAACCAAAAGAAACTGTCCAAAAGCCAGTGGTATTTGAAAGTTTTCACCAACACATAAGCTAAACACAGTCTGTGTTAAGAGCCTGGATGGATATCCTGCAGTATATTGCAAGGAATTTTTTCGCTTGGGTTTTTGATTATTTTTTCTTATTCTTTTATAGATACCAATGATACAACTCCAAAAGAATGAGACAAAAGTCAGAAATAGGTCAGAAATCCCCTTATTTGTGCATGATTAGTTCAGTTAAACCAGACACTGGCATTTAGACACTTATTCCTTCTTTCAAACAAGAGTTATAAATGACATATGTTCTTAAAATAGATTCAAAAGGAAACAGTGGTAAATTGCATGTCTCAAACAAGGGCTTCTTTCTATCAAAAAGGAGATTATAATCTGCTGTGGTTAGATTCTTCTATCCAAGTTGGTGGTAACAYATTTTGATTATTTTATTCCCAGGCAAACAAGTGCTATTTTAACTTGTTGCAAGCCATTGGGAAACCACAGGCTAGGAGATGAAGACTTTGATGAGGATTGGCTAGCATGCCACAAGAGAGACAACAGAGACAATCTGAGTTCATGCAATAATGGGATTCTGACATTAGAGAGCTAATAAATCTCTGCCAAATAYAGCACTTCACCACAAAACCCATTATTAGTAAGTGACCTGACCTTAAAGCCCAAGGAAAATTAAACTGAACTTGAGCAACTATTTCAGTCATGTTTCTTCTGTATTCAAACACATTTTAAATAAATAGAAAAATTTATAACACAATGAAGAGAGGACACTTCATAAAAATAAAACACACAAGAAATGACACTAACAGAAACAAAAGGACAGTTCCATCCACAGCTCTGCTGAAGCATACCCCATGCAAGGCAGCATCCACAAGAAGGGAGCTCTCCCCTCACCACCGGCTCCTGCTTGACTCCCCCTCGGTCATTCCTTTCCAGAGGAAAGTCAGACCCAAGCAGCACTATACAGTGATAAAGACACCTGACTCAACTAGAAATGGTTGCATGTAATTAAGGCACTAACTTCCTATATGATATTTGTGAAAAACAACTGGAAGYAACTGCGTGGGCACTGCTCCAGAACACACAGGCCAAATCTAGGGATGGTCCAGCAGCCCCAAGGGCACCCAGCCCAGCCCTACAAGTTTCTACTACGGTTTTTCATTGTAACTCGGGGAGCACAGCAGAATACAAGTCTTTAACAACAGGCTGATGCAGATATTTTTGCTCAAATTTTCTTGATGCAGAAACTCTCTGCCCAAACAGCGAGAAATCTGTACTTCCCTGGTCCCCATTCCCCTTCTCTAAACTTGCCAGGAATATTTTCCTGATATCCAGAATAAATTCTCTATT
Source organism: Nothoprocta perdicaria (assembly GCF_003342845.1). NCBI lineage: Eukaryota > Metazoa > Chordata > Aves > Tinamiformes > Tinamidae > Nothoprocta > Nothoprocta perdicaria. Next base: position 976,134 of record NW_020454239.1, read on the forward strand.
TTCTAATTTCCTCTTACATTCCTTACTGAATTCTTCTCCATGATGGGCTGTGAGAGCTTTCCAGCATTCACGGTCAATTATGTTGTTCTAATAGCTATTTCTTAGCCAAAAGGAAGTTTGAACCGTGTTCTCGATAAGACAGCATGACACAAAGATTTTATTTTCTGATAAAATATTTTCAGACTTTAGTCTTTCTAAAAGTTTTTTTTCCCCTTAAATCCTCTAATCTATCATTCTAATCAATGAAGTTTCTAGATAGAGCAGTTTCAGAAGGACCTTCATCCTTTGGGTTAAATGATGTCAAGCCAGATAGCRCATGAAGTGCAACATTGCTCTGAGCTTTTCTTATTCTTCAATATCACATCACCGATGTGATATTGCTCGGTTCAGTATTAACAGTCACATTTGCACACTTCAATGCCTCTCTTCTCTATCACATCTGCTTTCCATTTCTTGTYTGTAGCATTCAATTTTGTTTCACTATTGCCCATAACGTATCTAGACAATGTTGTGGTATTTCACTATCATTTCTAAATATTCAGTATGAAATTTTGCATAGGTTCATGAGAATGAAAAATACAATCATTAATAGTCATATAAACCTGCCAGGTCCTTTTGCCCACTTGTTCTGCTTTTTTTCATGGTCCTTTTTTAAGCCCAAGAAAATGTCTGTGATAACTGTGGCCAAGTTCATTTTGTCAATATAACTTCGAAGAAATAAATAGAAAYTAACCCCTCTGTTCATGTAAAGTTACATTTTAAATATTAAAATCTAAAAATATAACAGTATATGTGACATTTCCCTTAAATATGTAACTACACAACAGTGGCACGATTTCCTCCTCCTCAGAAAAAAATGATACACTGCACTGACCACAGTAAATTCAGGATACAAGTKTTTCAAGTTCCTATTTTTATTTTTTCTTTAAAAATATCAATACTTTTTAATCACTGAGAAACAAACTATATATAAGAAGCAATTTTCAAGGGATAAAATTGAAGACCTAAAGTAGCTTAGATAAACCRCCACTATAACAGTATTCCCAAGTTACATCAGGCTTCAGCATAGATTTTAATTGAAAAATAAACCAGAAAGATATCTACCTGACACTTTAGCTAATGTAGAAAAGATGTACTATTTGCTTTAGTGAACCTTTTGCTATCAGTGTCCTTATAATTACACTGAAATAGTTAAATGGAACAGCACTCCTGTAATAGACAAGCACAACAAAAAAAAACAACTAAAAAAACACACATTTTTTAAGCAATGTCTTAAGTGAACCACATTCCTCTCTTATGTAACAACGTGTGAGAGTGCTTTTTCCTGCATTTCCCAGATTTAGAGGAATAGCAGTAAGCACATTTCAGTTCGGATTTTATATTGAAATATTCCAAATATATAACTCAGTCTGAAACCTCCYAAGCTAGACACATTTGAAAGCTACTTCCTATTTAATTGCTCAGTTTTTGCTGCCTTAAATATAACCCCAATGACTCAAGCAAAGATTGCAATAGTCCTCCCACCCTTCTTACCTTTCTCAAATTACTTGCCTTAATAAGGTCCTGCCAACTGTATGAAGAATATGAGGCAGCTACCTGGGAGCTCCCAGTTAATACAAGCAAGAACGGCAGCCACATCCAAAATCTGTCTTAGCTGCTGCCAGGACTCTACACAACATTTAGCTTTAAGCCCTAGTTGCTTTCCAAGAAGTGGAGTAACAACAGTGATAATCAACTACCAATAGAACAGGCTTTGAAATTTTTGACTGAATATAGTCTGCAAGATGAAGGAAGGGCTTGTAATTTTGTCCCGTTAGTGGGACTGCAGTAGCCAAGTTTTTAACAAAAAGAAAGGGTGCAAGATATTTTCCTTTTTCAAAGCACTTGTTTTAATTTAGCCTTGCCTTTGATAAATGAAATAAGATAATCCAAAAGTGTTTTTATATGAAAAAGATGTGCAAAAGATGTGACCAGTTTCAAAATAAGACTTTGCTTCAAAGTTAGCCTGTTTAAACTGCTTGAAGGATTCCACATGCTGGAAATCAGAACTTTATAACAAGATTTTTCTGTTCCCTTCATCTTTGACTTCCCTTCATCTTTGCCTCTGACTTCTAGCTCTCAAAAAGGGAAGGTTCTCAAAAAATAAAAACTCTTAGATTCTGTGACAATTGCCCATCTCCTTTACAAGCACCTCACTCTCAAAAATACACACAAGGAGCCTGCAGGTGAACGAGGCTGCATAATTCCAAATCTGTTGTCACCAAATTCTTTTGAGGCAGATGCAACTTTGATGCTCTAGTTAGTTTTGACACCAAAGGAGAAAGCCTCATGTATAATGTAAAGATTTGCAAACTTTCTTAATACTGTACCTAAATAGCAAATGCCATAAAGAAAATATTATTTTTCCCTTTTCCTTGTCAAGTGTTCTATTACTTTGAATTTTARATTCGTTTACAGTGAGAAAGCAATTCATTACATCACTATTCTTTGCAATAACTGCAGTGAGGTTTACACATTCATGTTTTCAGGTGCTCAAGCTTCYTGGCAATTCCTCTTTGCTTTCGCTATTCAGCTAAAAACGAACATTTTAACTTGAAAAATTAACTGTTGTCATTTTAACCTGACTTCATTCCCATGCAAACTATGATGAAAACATTAAAAATAAGAAATGAATCCCATATTTAACAGTATGATCCTCTAAAGTACCTGAGAACTAAAGTTAAAGACAAATGATTGGCTAGCAAATGCAAAATCTCCATATTAGGACACCTCTAATTGGAACACACAGAACCTACGGACTGTGAAACATGCAAAATCAGACAGAAACAGGGAGGTTATGAAAGACTGGTGGTAAATGGTCAAATTTAATAGAAATATGAATTTAATTGAATTGCATTAAAACACTAAAGCATTATTTACRGTAAAGCATCTTGAAACAGAGTAGAAAATTAAAAGTGAAAAAAGAAATCCTTAAGTTTTGAAGTACATAAAAATGAGATGCATATTGTGACTGACAATTTGCAAAAAAAGTTGTTGYGTCTGGTCCTTTGCATGGCCAAAGGTTTTAAAGGAGAAAGCAATGTAATATATTTTTGAAGAAAACAGAAGTTTTTTTACTCTCATTGTGTTCTGAGCTCCATTTTGTCACTTTACTTACCACAAGCAATGGTAGAGAGTTATATTGTACCATGCACAAAAAAACAAACAAACAAAAAATCAACCACCATCAAAAAAAACCAACTGATTGAAAAGGCAGTTTGTCAACACTACCAGTATCTTCATTAATTTGAGGACATTACACTGTTTAGTTTTCCTACTAAGAGCAAAATCCAGCAGCTTGTATTATACACCAAACTCACCCGCCACCAGTGCCTCCGTTTTTGCTGAAGTGTGTGCGAGGTTCGCTTGATGCCAGCTTGAGCAGTTCATTCCATTCCCGTTCCCATTCTTCCTCTGTATATACTAAGCCCGACTAAGAGAGATAAGGAAATACCTTTAAAATTATGCTGCTCCAAAATGTAACKAGCATTCTGCAGTAGCATTTAGAACTAAGTAATATATTTTGCACTTCAAACATGACATATTTTGGACTATTAGTGGTTCTATGTTCATCCTGTCTATACAGTCGTCATCATCTAGATCATCTCTTCTACATTTAGTTTTGGAGACTGAAAAATTCCACTGGTTCCAAACCATCATAGAACTTTGTAGATATGAAACTGCACATTTCTGCCCACAATGACAAAAATACATTTGCATTTGAATACTCAAATTCTAAATGCAATTATCTCCTTTCAAATGAAGGACTGAAATACAGAAAATAAGGTAGCAATTAGAACTTCCATACCAAACTTCACAAGAATGCTCTTGACCCTATATGATGTTAACAAGCCTATCTTCAGGCTGCACTGACCTCCTTATTCTGTTGAGTCTGTTGCCACCTCCATCTTCTTTTCAGGGCTTCCCTTTCAGCTCCAGTTCTCATCATAGTGTAGAGCGCTTTACGCAAGACAAGGTCCCGATCGTGAAATCCCCACATCCCTAAAGCAGCACAAGACGACACTCAATTTTAACAAAGCTACAGTGAAATAGAAGCAGTATCAATACAACTAATACTGTTTTAAAGCAAAAACAGCATGGTGTATTCATTATTTAAGACTTCTCTTAGTAGCAAACAATTCATCCATTTTTGAGGTTTCCTAATGAAACAGTCAATATAGATAAGCTAGTGAAAAAGGAATTCTAACAAACTTTAAAGATGGATTGCAAATTTTAAAGATTGATTAAGGACTTAAGACTTGAGTTGTTTCAGCTTGCAACTTTCACCTTGCAACTTCAACTTTGCTGTAAGTAATGGAATATTGAATACAAAGGTTTAGCTGGAATTACCAGCATGGACACTGGAATGCTAATGACAACTGTATCTCAAATGATGACACAGACATTCATAAGACTGGTCTTACACAGCTTAATGACTTTCTTCTGCTTCTGTATGCTAGTAAAGAGATGAGCATTCATGACGAGTAGAAGTCTAAAAATACAAGCAGCCACAGGCTTTCAAGATCCTTTTAAGATAATAAAATGTCTTCGTGTACTTGAAAAATGTACCCTATGATAAAAGAGAGTAAAGCCCTCAGCAGGACGTGTGCCTATAGGCAGCCACGTTTCAGTTATTATATTGTCAGCTGCTGTCAGTTAATATGTTTATTTCAAACTTTAAAGTCAAAATACTTGAAGCATTTGCTGTAAATAACAAAATTCCTTGAAGGTGAAAACAGAGGGGACATAGATAAAAGGGCTCTTAGAAACAATGAAATGTTTTTCTTGTTACTTTTTCCAAAAAATGTCTCTTCCAATGATTAAAAATCTCAATATTTAAAAAAAAATCTTTAGGAGCTTTACTAGTGCAAGATTTTAGCAATAATAATCGAAAAAGGAATTTCCTCAAATTACTTATAACAGGGAAAGACTTGTTACAAATTTTCAGCTTCAGGGATTTTTATTTATTTGATAGCATTTGAAGGAAGCCTTCAAAAGTATTTTATTAAAAAACTGGAATGTATTTTTAATTCCCCTCAAAATCTGTCTCCCATGTAATTAAGATCTCCAAAGAGTCAACAGAAACAGTAAGAACGTACTGTGTTCTTCAAGATACTGTGTTCTTCAAGATACACAGGATAGTAGGACCATTGTTTAATAAATGCAGAGGAGAATGAATGTAATTTTTCAACCCCAAGATAGGAAATCTTATCAGCAGCACCAAAGCTGCACCTGTACCAGTACTATTAGATTGGGTTCAGTGTGGAAAACGTGAATCACCGTCATCTATGATGAAAGTGTTATGATACTGTTCCAGATACTGGAGGGAAAAAATAAATAAATAAATAAATAAATAAATAAATAAGCCATGCAGCTTCATTCCTCAAATATGCCTACAGCAAACACTTCTGTAAGCTAAAGTTGAAGGATATACTGCTCTAGAACTGGGGTTTTGATGAAAGTCTTTGTATGTCGTGTGCTTGAGCTTTTTGCAGGGATAAGGAAGAATAAATATCATTGGTAAAAGACTTTTGTACAGATTCTCCCTTACCTAAAGAGGCAGCATGCAAGAGGCAGTTTCCATCACCTGTTGTAGCCAAGGGAAGAAGACGTTTGCAACTTGTGCACACCGTGGACCACCAATTCAGTCGTCCTGAAAGGAAAGCACACATTAAAATGKCTGAGCGGATGCTAAAAAAGTACAGGCATATGTGATGATGAATAATGTTGAAGGTTARCTGTAAAAGTCCTTTCTGCCAAATAAACTCAAATGTAATGTTAGAAGTAGAAACTAAAAAGGAATAGAAAGGTAGATAAGATGAGAGAATCTTTAATTAATTTGCAACTTCCATTCTCAAATACTTCACTCAGTAAGAGATTTCCAGGGATTTCATTGTCTAAATCCCCTTTTGAGGCTGGGTATCAGTTTCCAAAAACAATGTCCATCAGCATCCTATACATAGATCACAGATTATATCATGGCAATCAAGTCTCAGAAGACAAGTATTGCGTGTGTGTTATTTAGGAGTACTATTGTTTCAGTCGCATGGATTGTTCTAGTGCTGATTCTTTTCCCGTTTGGTGTAAGTCATGCTTAGGTCTACTGAAATCAACAGCTACACCACCACAGAAGAACTAAAGGTGAGGCCACATGGACAGCCCAAGGTCTAGGACAGCATGTAGATTCTTCATTTGAGAACATCAGTTACAAGATCACTTACCCATCCTTGCTCTATGAAGTCTATTTTAGAGATTATACAACAGAGATGGATGATGAAACAGACTGACAAGAGTACAAATATTCAGAGGTATCTGGATGAAGCAAACAAAGGCATGAAGAGTATCAATGTCAAAGACAAAACCGAGTACATCATTCCTAGCTCATGAATTGCACTGTGGTAGCTTAGTGGAAAGCCTAGGCTTGGTTCACTGATTATGTGAGTTTTTATAACACGAAGAAAGAAAATGTGACTAATTATATAACACCTTTGAGGACAAGGAGAAGCAAGTGATTAAAATAATTAGTACAGCTGGTATATTTCCTGAGTCTTTTTGGAAAGCTTTAAGTAATGTGCAATTGATTCAGTAAATAATGCAATAGGCAGACTATGGTGACTCAACTTTGTGTTTGTACTCTTTTTTCTTCCCCAATTCCTTAATTTGCTAGCTGAGAAGATACAGTAACTATATATGGCTTATGGTTAAGCCCCCAAAATAGAAATGATAAGTTTAAGGCAATGAAAAAAAACTTTCATCTGTTAATTTTTTTTTTTGTTGTTGTTGTACAGGTAGTACATAACATGCCAAAAAGGTACTTCAACATGTGCCCCTCACTGCTTGCCTCAGAACACAGTGCTCAACAAAAACTGTGTCATTAAATTTAATTTAGGTTGAGAGCTACTGCACTATAAAGGTAAAAATGCATTTCAGATCAATTACTAAACACTCTAGGTAATACTCATATGATTTCAGCTGCTAGTTTGTAAATGCCTAAAATCTCAGACTAGCATTATTAAATTCTAAATTTAATGTGCATTAGAGAAGCTTAATTTAAAGTGTTATTGGACTGCCTTTGGGAACGATAAATCTGAAATAACAAGTTACCATTTTTAGCATCTACCGTGTCTGTGGGCTGTGAAATAACAACTTGCCACCTGTCTCTTGCAGAATAATTTTGGTGATATCATATTCAGTAAGCAGTTAAACTGAGGTACCACATAAAGCACAACTACGAAACCCAAAAGAGACAAACACTGAAGCAGCTATAGCAAATCCCTTTAGGAATCAAGAGCAAAGTGGAGCTCAAATGAGGCCCAACATGAAAACAGTTGCATTTCAGCTCATTTCTACCCGTCTTAAAAGACAATATTTTTGAGACTCAACTGACTTCTCCCTCTCACTCTTCACTCGTTGCCATAATTTTGCTGTTTACCTTCTCACTACATTTATTTAATCTTAAAATACTAATCTGTTCTTTTAGAGTAAAATCACTCTGAGAATTAATGTCATATTCTARTACCATCCAATTTGATCTAAATTGTATATCAAGATTAAAAGCCCTATTCAGATTTGCAGTCTAGCAATGCATAATCCAACACATGGCACTGCTCTTTCTTTGCAAGATACTTAGATTTTGGGTGCACATTCAAAAGTAACTGTCAACAGAATCTTGTACCTCCACGACCGAAAATACTGCAGTCAATTACTTCTGTATTCCCATGTTGTGCTAGTTCTCCTCTACACAGTGTACATTTATATACAGAGACACATATGTATATGTATGTGTGCATGTATTTAAAGTAGGGGGGAGAAAAAAGGAAATACAGTGGGGGGGGAGGGAGAGAAGTGGGGTAGAATATTATACAAAGTACAGTGAAAATCCAGTGAAAGTATTTAAAGCTTGGAATAGCAGACAAAGATGCTTTCTTACACTTCTGCTCAATGCCATTTTATGATAAAATATCTGATAACTCCCCCAAAAGATGCAAACATCAACAGCTGCCTTCTTGTAAACCCACTGCAACCACTTGCATAAGAGGTCTTCAGCAACTGCTGGGCTGAAAAAGATCAGTATTATAAAAAAGAAACTTCGCTGCATATTTTAAAACATGGCTTTCCCTAAAAAGTTTATAATTCTGCAGTATTGTGAATAGTCACTAGAAATGTTTAAATAATATTTTTCTAAGCCTGTATGTTTTATTTTAAGCCACAGGCACATCACTTCCTGCTCCATGACTTACCATAGGAAACTGCCAAAGAGAATTACAGGGAGCTACATGACCTGAATAACTTAAAAGAAAGACAGCAAAGAACAGAAAATTTAGTTCAAGTATTAACAGGGTCCTGGTTTGGCTTTCGGGATTAACCCTGATGCCTTTCACACACACACACACACACACACGGTTGAGGATGCCTTCAGCATGATGTCCTCTAAGCTAAATTCCATTAATAGTAAAGTAAAAAGATAAAACAGGCATCAGGATTTACCATGGCTTCTGACTATCCCATCAAAGTGCTGCTTTCAGTTTACTAAGGTCCATATTTATTGTCCAAATGTTTGCAAATGTTTATATGTTGGTACATATAAAAGCCAAACTAATTCAAAGCCAACACTGCCTTATATAAGACTGAAGAAGCTCTATAGAACCTCTGCATGTATCTTCCATCCCTTCTTCCTTTTCTCAGCACGTAGTTTATTTTTCCTGGTTTAATTTAGTTTACTAACAGATAAGACAGCCTTGTTTCTTTGTGGAATTAACAACCAAAAGCTTGCAAGTACATAATGATCAGAAACTTGACTCTTTTTCTTGACAGGGCAAAAGGAGGTCCCGCCCAGGATGAGCCCTCCCAAGCTCTGGACACTTGAGTGTCACTGAGTTTGCATGCAAGGCTAAACAGCGTGTCAGCGCATCAAAGACAAGCAGACAGTGCCTGAGGGGAAACGCCGTAAGGAAAAAAAGGCAGACTTCTTGCAGAAAAACAGAATCCACTTTCAAAGAAAACCAAAGGCACATAAAGGTCTTTGTCAACAAATGTGTCAAGTGTCTTGTCACAGTCTGTACAGCTTGACCTCGGATTGACTGGGATTGTCTTGAACATCCTCCTYACTCCAATATTCTGCCTCATACAGCTACAGAAACCAGTCTCAGGTCTATATCTCAAAAGCACTGCTGSAGCAGACCTCTCAGCAAGGAAAACAAGCAGTTCCCTGTGCAGGGGTACAATGGCATCCTAAGAGCAGCTTGGTGACAGAAAACTCGGTTTCCTTACGATATGAAGCTACAATCTCTCATTTCTTGAACAAAAACATCCACAACCTCACACTCCCCAAAATAAGCAAATCACAAAGCAGTGCTTTCAATTTGCAAAGSAAGTTTGATGCTGGACACCTCATTTATTCTCAGAAGCCATGGTTCCCTCTAAACATCCACAGGCTTTTTCTTGTCCCACAACAGCAGTAACTGCTCAGCGTTACCGCGCGGCTCCGTGCAGCAGAGGCAGTTACAGCAGCAGAGCAGGGCATCACACAACACATTCCCAGCTAGTCACACGCTCGTACTGCGTGCAGGAACCTTGAAGCCAGATATCRGCAGAGCAACTTCAACCATTTAGAAGATACAGAGTTTCTGCATCTGTTTTGTTTCTTACATGACTATCTAAAAGGTCTTATTTATTTTTGGATTTAGTCTCATCAATTTTTGTTTATAAGTACTGACATGAAACAAAATACAAGAGCGGTTTTTTTACAACATTTGTGTTTTAATCATTCCTGGACTGGTAACTTTTTAATATAAATAAAGCATCCATCAATACAGTTTCTGTCCTTCAAATAAAAGATCTTCCAAAAGATCTCTCCCTGCTTTAATCTGGGTGGATAAAATCAGCTTCCCAGTAGTTTCTTCAAGGATATTCATCATTTACTTCTGTCCTTGAAATGCAATATTGAGTCACACATGAAAAAATAAGTAAAACTGAGCAATCAAATCAATGCTTCTCTTCTAGTCTGATGCATAAGCAACCCTGACACTGTCACAGAAGCCACTGACCAGAATGCAAATCAAAACAGAAAGGTCATAAAACAAGAGGGCATACATAATATATGATTCGGCCAAGTTGGATAGGAACAACTGAATATTGAGTCTTAATCCCTTCTTCAAGTGCATCATGAATCCTAATACAATATTCAAAAAGCCACGATATATAGCATAAAAGTTGCATTCCAGTAGTGGAGAGTGAGTAAAGAGCAGTGCCTTATTCAGGGCTTTCCTTTCACACACCTTGCAGCATTGTGTGCAGCAAGAATTTTGCTCTAGGTTTCTGCACATCTAGGATATAACCCAAATATCCTTTCACATACCGATGTAATGAGAGCAAGCGCCTTAGCAAGTGAAGAGCATATTTACAATTTTACAGGCTTTTATAGACATCCAGCTCACGTAGGCACTTTAAAGAACACGTGCTGCAGCCTATTAATGTTCATTTTGCTCCCCCAATCAACATTTTGTGAGTAGTAAGCTGCTCTTTCCCTAAAAAAGTTTCTCTTCTTGCCTATATATTTTTTCTTGTAATTCATGYCATTAAACCAAAATTCAAATACACTTTTCCATTAACATCACCCCCAGCCTCAGGTACAGAAGCTACTGTCCTGTTCTTTTTGTTTTGTTTTTTCATAAGCTTTAGATTTTTGGGGGCAGGAAACGCTCCCTTATCACATCATTTTGATGTCATTGATCAAAGCACAGTCACTCTGGGCCCTCTTTTGGTTAGAGGCAACAAGATGTATAGGGCTGACTTCATATTCATTTGCTATCATTTCAGGCAACAGTATGTCTATAATAATCAGAGAAAAGAAAAAGAAACCAGAAAGAGTATTTGCATGTCCTTAGCAAAGACAGCCAAAAGGTCAGTTTACAGGAAATCCTAAATGATTTTCTTAAAATTACCGTTTGGGCTGTTCAACATTATTGAAGCAAAAACCTGCTTATGAGGACAGTCCAGTTTATTTGAGCCGAAAACTTACACGAGAACACCAAGCTGACCTAGCCTAAAAGAATATTTGTCATCAGAAGCACTACACCTTCAAATTCTCACTCCCCTCCTTTTCAGGACGCAGGAGGCTCCGGGTAGGAAACACTCTTGCTCTCATCACAAGGCCAATAATGGGAGGACYGACAGTCTTCATTGAGCGCTAACCAGCATTAGGATGAAAACAGTTATTGATTTTGCCACTTACATATTTTATAAGAGAAACAGAAAGACTTCTTAGTGCAAGCCAAGTTATTGCCCTAATTAAAGTAACTTGAAGAAAAGAGTAAATTATTTATTCTAATTTGCAAAGAGATCTGAAAGAGGAATACTCAGAGGCAGAAAATTTTCAGTAGTTTTAGCAGCCCTGTTTCAAGTTCAAAGCCAGCCAGTTCTGGAYGAATGTCAGAAGATGATGTCAGCTCTACATTTTTAAGGTCAGAAATCCACTATGATCCTCTTTGCCTGTACTTCTGTGTAAGTGACTGTCAGTGTTGCAAATTCACTACAGCACTTAGGGAAAAGAATGTTGTTTTAACTGTGTATTTTCTGATAGCCCTATGGAATCAGGCATGTTCGGTTGAGCAGATGGAGGAAAGAGCATCTTCTGCTTTTTCCTGCCCCGTGTTAGATGCTTTTTAATGACATTAGATGCATTTTCTGCTTGGTAGCATTTTTTTTTTTGTGCCAGTAGCTTTTTCTTCTCCCCGCCCCCCCTTTTTTTTTTTCTCTATTTTCCAGAAAAAAGTCTGCTGAACACTGCTTCATTTTAAAGCACATACTGTGTGACACTATTATCCAAGTATCTCCTGCTTTTCAAATACATTACTTACCAAAGTCAAAAAATGAACAGGTTATGACATATGGTAGTGACCCAGTTTTGCTCAGGTCCTACCTGTACCCTGGGACTGCATGCCCTGATAAAGCAGCACTTCAGCAGTGGGAACAGAGAGAATAAGTATGCACGGRGTTTTGAGAATGAAGCCTTGGATGAATACACAGCATTACACAGGCCAATATAGCCAGTAACACAAAGCAGCCAAAGTCACTGCTGGATTATGTAAAAGAAATCTGCTTTGCAGCTCCTTTGTATTACCAGGCTTGGACACAGGGACTCTTAGATGTACAGAGATGCTGTAGGGATTGAGGCAGACGCATTGACCCAAAAAACAAAGCTCCTTTAGATGGGTATGACGCAATTGGAATCCCAGCATTGGTTCACCTTGCATGCTAGGAGAAGGAAGGAGAGTTTCCAAGTCTGAATTATGGAACAGAACGAGATAGATGGAATGGGGTTAATGTGCTGGTGTAGAGCCAGCATTGGTGCTAACTTGCCTCAAAACTACAGCTATTCACAGTTTACTTCATAAGCAGCCCAGTCATTTAATTCAGAAAAGACGTGGTGGGAGGAAATGGGGATCAGCAGGCATCTCCCCTTCAGTCCACAGTCATTACAATATGCAGAAGGCTGTTTACTATTTTAAACCAAAAAATCATCCCACTGCAGACCTACAGCTTGCAAGTATTTTCCATTACTTATTATTCGGATCTCACAGAACTGCTGTTTCCAACCCTGGTGACACACTTCTCTCTCTTCAGATCAACACCCTGAATACAGACTCAGATCTTTTTCTATTGCATGACTTCCCTATCTGTTCCCTTTTCTTCCTCCCTCCTTCCATTCCTTTTTTCCCCTAAGCAAACATGTCACTTTTCGCTATAAAGTTTTAAAAGAAATAGAACATCAGGCTCTGTGTCATGCTGCAAAGAGCATATTTGCTTTTACCCCCAAGCATTTGTTTTCCCACGCATGGTGCACGAATTCTAGAAATGAAGTGTGATTAAAGAATGTCAAATCAAACACCAGATTGCTGAGCTGCTGATACCTGAAGTATTTACCTACCTGCTTGCTCCAAAGCCACCATTGTTGCCTGCTCAATTAAGTCACGTTCAATGAAGCTTCTGAAATCTTCACTGTACACACTAAGATCAGGTAGTTGGAATGTGTAGACGGGCATCTCCAAAGGAAACTGCTCATTGTTGCATTCATTTGCTACATGTGATCGAGCAAGAGAGACTATGGCTGAGCTGGCATGAGAGATACCTCTAGAAAGTCGCTTTTCTGTAGAAAAAACAGAAACATTATAGACTATTAGACTATAGGCCAGTCAACATTTAAGTCAAAAAGTTCTACCAGTTAAGAGGAGGAAAATGGAGACAAGTGGGGCATCTAACAGATAAATTCACTCTGCTTCTACCAAAGTAGATAAACAATTAAGGACACATGAAAGAACGGATTTCTTTAAAAACATATTTAGAAAGTTATGTTTCCAAAATGCATTGGATGAAACTCTTACTGGCAGACATGCTAATGAACAAATGCTTCAAATGCTAAACTTTAGCTGACTTGTGGTTCAAAAAAAAAACAGTATTTGGCAATTACTTCACAATAAGCGTTTCACACTACCTGAAACTCAGAATGATCTACCCAAAAGTGACTTTACTTGGTTAATTTAAGGCAGACTCAGTTTTTGCCCACATTTATTTTAAAATCCTAAGCCAAAGAACATCGTGCAGAACAACATCTTACTATACTGCAAGTCTGTACTGAAACTCTCCATGGATGAATGCCATGYAAGGCACACTAAAGGCCTTTTAAAGTGAATTATTTATGAGCACTGCAAGTGTTAGAACAGATCTGGGCATTGATTTACACACCACAGTGAAAAAACTGTCTGCTGAATGGTCAGTAAGGTCGTTAAAACAAAATAAGTATTGGAATATGAAAAAAAAACCATTAGTAATAATATCATGATATTTCTTTTTATTTTATGGTCTCAGTTCTGATCTCCAAAAGAACTTCAACAGTAACAGGAAAACAGAAAAATTAGCAAGAAAGATACTACTTCTGTAGTTGAAAGACATCAAACAGTCTGGCATTCTTGGGTAAAGAAACGAAATAAATATCAGAATAAAACAGCAAATCAGCAAACTGATAACAGAAAACAGACCCAYGCAGGAGGTTAGTAGTCTCTAGGTATTTAAATGTCCAAAATGCCATTTCCTGTTTAGTAGAAGGCAACAGCCATCAGGGAGAGGCAAGTCCTTCTGGTCCTTCTAAAAACCACAAAGAAAACCCTGCCGGAATCGCCAAGCTGGGGCTATTAGCTCTCTAGCTGAGAAACTGTCATGCATGGGGATTTATTTCAGTGCAAACCACTCTTTCTTGCTAAAATAAAATAAAAAAAATGTATTCCAATAGCCCGAGACAGACACTGGTCTGAAGCTAAGCTTATAAAAGGTCTGAATACAAAAAAAAAAAAACAAAAAAAAAAAAAAAAAAAAAAAAAAAAAAAAAAAGTCCTACTGCTTAGTATCTCCTAGTGGAAGCCAACTGCTAAAGGCAGCTGACTCATTCCTCTTCTTCAGATTTCAGTCCTTGAAATATAAATTTGACTGTGTGTGTGGGGGGTTCTTCCGAAGAACGATAAAATTAACCCATTTTTAAAGCTAAGTGTTATTGACATACACGTTATCATTTAGATGCGTGTTGTTTAGTCTTACAAAGCATGCAAATCTCCACACACACAGATCCTGTGCTACCCTCAACTAATTGCTTCTACGAGCACCACAGGACTTCTCCAGGACAACCTATTTTCACACTGCAATCACATGTTAAAGGGAATCAAAAGAACACATGCAAAGCTAAAGCAAAGCTCACAGCAGCTGAAACAGGTGAAATGCAGGGTGCAGGAGGGCAAAAGCTACACATAGCCCATGCCACGGGCGATGGAGCCGCAGCTCCCTGGGGAGCCCAGTAGACACAGAAGCGGTTGAGGCGCCGGGGAGGAGCCCTCACCTTGAGCAACGTCGTCCTGCCGCTGCAGGCAGGGTCGCTCGGCCTTCGTCACCTGCGGCGGCTGCGGGGCCTCGTGCTGCGGGCAGCGCGGGCCCTCGGCGAGCACGCGCGGGAGCCCGCCCGGCTGCACCTGCCGCAGCTGCTCATAGTCGCTCAGCGCTGCYGACAAGTCCCAGTTTTTGCCTGCCAAAAGCCAGAGGGATGTTGGACTCGTGTCTGCAAGTGAACAGTTATTCTTTGCCATTAACAGACAGGTTTGTCTCTATAACTGAAGAAAATAAAATCTCCGTGGAAGAGACTGAAATACTCAGCATAGGCAACTTAAGTAGGATTTAACATTGTTTATTTAAAATCATCTGTTAAAATTATCTTGACTTCAATTTCACAGTTAATCCCAACAAATCTTCTTACCTTTTCCTAAATGAAATTCTACTGTTAATATTGTTTAGTATTAACTTGACACATATAATAGAGATGCTTCCTGCATTCCAAGGCAATCTTATATCTATAAAAATAACACTCTGCTTTTTATTATTTTAWTCCTGATACATGACTAGTGAAGACTAAGCCACATTAAGTTAGGGAACACTGAAGTAACAAGATTATAAAATACTCCAATAAACCTGGCGTTCCCCAGCTCTTGGGCCCCGATAGGAGGCACCTGGCAGTGCTGAGGAGGTTCCCCCGTTCAGTGTCATGTACAAACCTGATGAGAGCTTTTTGGAGACTTTAAAGAGGGGCAAAGCCCTGAGGGACAATCAGGCAGACCCCTGATTGCAACTGTTTGGAGTAGAGCTGCTCTTTGCCTATTCATTACCAGCTTCTAAGTATGCAATCCACTAACCACTACCCTCTCAACTCAAGACCCCAACAGTTATTTATCYATCCACTTGTCTACCTATTCAGCCCATTACGACCTAACTTGGATATCAGAATTCTATAGCAGACAGCACAAAACATCTTCCTAAGGCTGAATTAAACAGCATCCCCAGCTCACCCCTCCATTCACAGATCTAGGCATCTGATCATAGAAGCGAGTCAGGACTTCCCTTGCTCTGTTCTTGCTTTGATCCCAGATCACCCAAAGAACTGGGATTCAAGATAAACACTAAATCCCACAAAATAACAAGAGACAGTAATACTTCCCATCTGTACAGTCGGGTAAGAATAGATAGATAATAGCAGCAGCGCTGGAAAGGCATGATCCTTAGTGCTACAGCACAAGAGACCAACTTCCTTATCTTGCTTTTCCCAGGGCAGCTTGAATGCAAATGCTTAATACTTTAGGTCACTTTATGTTATACAACAGAAARAATATGCTCTTACAGAGATTCTCAAAGTCTTTTAGAAAGCAGATAATATAGGACAACATTTCTAACAAAACATGCAGAGGGAGGATTCGGTCAATGCAGGTCCAAATCCAGTGGAGCTGCTCATGAGATCTACCAATGTAGAATCCTCCAAAAGAAGTTTTACCTCTGAGCTACCGTTCCATCATGCTGTTACGACCAGCAATGACAGAGGACTAACGTCTGAAGATAAGGAAGTCTGCTTTGTACAGTTAGACAAATGGCTCTTGACAGGCTCAAAAAAATTAACAAGACAAAACGCTAACACATTCATATGCTATTTTCAAAACAATCCTGTTAAGTTAAAACGCACAGATTTCTTAGCATCCTTGAAGTATTTCCTTTCAATTGGCATATTATAAATATGTAATAGTAAGAAAAAAAGACCCCACTAACTACATAAGACTTTCACAGTCTTYCCTGAGCATTTTTTCCAGAAATTCCAGAAGAGTAGCCTTTTTTCCATTTAGTTCATTTAGCAGTACAGTATAACTCCTTTGCTCACATAAAGAAGAAGCTAATAATATTACAAAGCATTTWTAAAGTCTTTTTACTGTTATAATCACATCAAAAGTTTAACTGAAATAGGAAGCAACAACATAAATTCAGCATATGTTTTCAAAAAAGGCTGCTATCTACACGGTTGCACTGAACTATCTGAGGCAATACTTAGCAGGAATGTTGCACTTCCTGAAGAACTTCAGAACATTAATGTACAACACTCTTTCAGTGATGTGGTTAGATGTAGTATGCARAAATCCTTTCCTCCAAGGCCTATAGGATAAAATGCATATTTAACAGAAAATTGCTGGAAATCAATACTTACAAGGGACACTTGAGTTACTACCATTTTTTTCTTTAATATTTTTGTTTTTTAATTTCATATAGAATCACTGGTTACAAACTAGTCAGCGCTCTGGTACTACTTTTATACATCACCTGAATGAAGTTGCCAAAGTCAGACATTCAAGAGTCAAATTCCTAAAATTGATAAGATGGCAAATGTTTGGAGCAGAGTTGCTTTTTGTCTTTTTCTATTATTACTGTTTTTTCCTATCTTGGATTGTTCTTCATTGGTCCTGTTTTTATGACATACCCATGTCACACTCTTTAGATCTCCTTCTTAATCACAAAGGCAGTGCTATGAAATTTGAAAACAAAACTATATTCATGCTAAATATCATTTTAGAAGACAAAGGTTGAAAGGAAATGCTGTCAGTATTGACCATGCAATGAATCCTGCATGATGCTGCTCTCAAAGCAACTGGGTTTATTCACTGGAGAGTACGAGGTAACAGACAGCAGGGAACGAGAACACAGATAGTATTCCTCCCAAACCAGTGCATTTCTTAAATAGGAAAATATCTTGATCAGGAGACTTTAAGTTCTGAAATCGAACAAAATCACTGTTTGAGTGCTGTAAGAGACTGCTGTGCGACAGCTTTGATGTATGTAACAGAACAGCAGAAAGTTAGTCAAGGAACAGGAATCCTGCTGTCCTTCGTTTTAGGGTAAACGCAATCATCTTGTGCACAAGCTCTATCATAATCAATAGGCAGCGCTCAGAAGCAGGGCTCAGTGTATTGCATTTAAAATCTAAATTGCATAGCAACTCTGAATTACGCCCCACGGCACAGCGTAGCAACTGAACTTCTAACAGGAACATGAACCTATACATTAAATAAAATTCCTATATCTAAATCCATCTTAGAGAGAAGAAAAGAACTTTCTTTTCAAATCTCTCYGTCTCCTGGAGTTGCCCCATCTGAGAAAAAGCGCTAAAGTGAATCAGCACTAATCAGCACCAAAGCATGAAACTCCAGAGAATCCACATAAGAAATCATTAGACTCATTTTCCCCAGAATTTCCTGCAGCTTCAGTATGACAAATAAACCAACATAGTAAGGACCTTCCCAGCTACATGAGTGTTTCAGAATATCAGTCAGCCTAACCAGCCAAGGGCATGTTCAGCCACCACCTCACAGTCTGTCCTGGGAAATACGTGACTGTTCCCTTGCCAGGGCTTCTGCTCCTTTGGGTTCTCATTTTGTCAGGCAAATACAACACCAGACCTCTTGTTTTTCCTGTTGCTCATAAAGAGAAGGAGAATTAATAAACCTGGAAGGATGATAGGAGTGAATTCAGAGTTGAAAGTAGAGGAAACTGGAGGCAACAGAGAGAATTAGGAGAAAGGAAGAGGAAAAAAGAAAATTGAACAGAGGCATTTATTAGAGAGATTTCGTGATGTCACTAGGACCACAGAAATGGACTGCAGAAGCAGTGGACAAGCCAGTACAAGACTGCAATAAGATAAATTACGATGAACTTGTTACCTGGAATGGAAGACACAGGATGTGAGACTGTCAGCGCAAGCAACACTCTGTGAAGAAACACGTATTGAGCCTCTGACAATCACAGATGAGCTGTAGTCATTAACACTAGAGACAGGCGTTTTAACCAAGCTGAAAATTATCTCAAGTGCATTACCATGAGCCATAACTGCCCTAAAGCACTAACAGCTATTATTTGCTATTCAGATTTAGCATCCCTCTCCAGGAACTCTCTGTCTCGAGATTGGTACCAACATTGAGGTTTTCTAGAATTCCCAATCAGCCCTGATGGGTGCTGCAGTGCAGGAGACAGCATTGCTTTGTCCAGACTATACTTGGTAGCACATAAGCAGTTATACACTACCTTCCAATGGCCCCAGAAGCACTTCCTCATGGCACRGCTTTACAGTTAGAAACTCCTTCTTAAACAGTTTTTCCACTAGAAGATGGAAGATATCCGAGTTCACACTAAATACTACATATTTACTATGGATCTTAGAAAAATTTATTAAAGATTGTTATTCATGCATGCCTTTGACTTGACTATCCAATGTCATGAATCATTTGATTGTTGCACAATATAAAATTCTATTAGTATTTTAGGCACAGAATTAATCCACTAACTCAATGGAAAGCATTCTCTTATTGAACAACTATTTCCAGAATAGCTGCATGTGCTATGTGGGTCAGGAGGTGTAAAATCCAACAGGAGTGAAATATCTCTGCTTTCAAAGCAAAGTGTTTCTGGTATAGAAGAAACAAAAAGGCAAAAAAGGATAGAAAAAAATGCAACTGAATAAGAAGTAAAAGACACATTATGACTGAAAGCTAGTACTGGATTTTTAGTGTCAGAGACAGCTGACATCCAGATGAAAGGGAAATACAAAAATAAACTCAGTTGCAGTGTGAAGCTTTCATCCCAAATAATAACTGTTTTAATACAACATGAGGCTTTGTCAGCCTGAAGGRAAAAACAAAGACACACATAGAGCAATATAACTATAAAAAGTCCCTTATCCATTTTTTGCCCTACCCCTTCAAAGTGGATCAGTAAAGGCTGCACRTGCAGAGAGTGCTTCAATTGCTATGGAAAAGGGGATGAACAGTGGGAGATAGACTGACCTCTGAAGTGCTAGGAAAGGCTCCAATTTTCTTGGCCATTCAAAAAGACTGACTTGTTGCAGGTTTTCTTTTTAGTTTGGTTTTGTTGGTTTGCTTTCCTCTCACTTAGGTGCTTAGAGTAGTCCAAGAGGTGGTTAGAAATGGGTTGCTTGGTGATTTGATCCCCAGGCCCTTTCTCTAGCCTTCAACCTGGTTACGTTGTGAGGGGAGAGAGCAGCATTCCCAGTCCTTTCCCGCCCAAATTAACCTCTGGCTTTATCAGGTCACTACTCACATCCTTTAATAACAAAAATCAGGCACAGTTGGGCAGYCAGTGCTCTACTAATATCTATATTCTGTGGTTTTCACAGCAACAGACATGGCAGATAACATTCAGAAAGCAAAGCGTAAGTCATATAATATTGCCTTTTTGATTTTTCTTGTTTTGCTTAAGCAATACAGCTTAATAGGGTTGCAACAGTTAATAAATCCATTTCCAATTCTTAAAATGGATATCATAAAACTAGAGGACACGTGCTGTTAATTAGTGGGAATTGCAAGCGTGCAGCTGTAAAGCCCCACCCACAGGTTTCAAAAATCCACCTACTCCAATATGTTAAAAAGAACATTGGAAAGGTCACCAGCAGTTCTTGATTTGGTGATAAACAACATGCTAGAGAAGATGTAATCTTAGAGGAGAAGAAAGAAACATTTAACCAGCAGGGAGAACAGGGAAGGCCACCTTGTAACACCCCCACACATGCAGAACCTCAGCAAAGGAACTAAGAGAGCAGGAAAAAAGCTAAACTAATGCCAATACTGTATAAGGCTAAAAAAAAAAAAAAAAAGACTGAAAATATTTATGAAAAGGAGGAAGGAAGACAAGGGAGAGCTTATAGAGAATTAAAGAAATTATGATGCAGGCTGTGTTGACAGTTCACRGTCTGCAAGTGTAAATACCTAAGGTATAAGAAACCACAGACATAAAAACATGCATCAAGAATGAATGTGAAACTCTGATAAAACACAAAGAAAAGAGTCACCAAAATGCTTCACAGATGAGAGAAAACCACCTGGCAAAGATCTCAGAAGGAAATACCGAAAAAAAACATAAATGAGCCTCACAGAAGCCCACTTTATATTTAATGTTTTTCACTCTTAATGAAACTCATGTTTAATATAACACTATTTAAAAATATTACAGAGACACTAACATCAATTTCAACAACAATTTGGCACTATTTTAAGAAATGTTGCACTATCATTGTCCTTGTTTTCGCTYATGAATTGAAATATTTAACAATTCCAGTGTTCTCATCCTACTTCAAAGCTTTCACAAAAAGCTCACTGATAAAAAATAAAAATAATAAAAAACCCAACAACTTCCTGCCCATARAACAGGAGAGGCATTGGCATAAGACAAAATTTACTATGTTTCCAATATCATCCCGATTATTTCAACTTGTTCCAAGGCTTGTGTAGAGAAACTGCCCCTGGGTCTCCGCTACGTGTTGCTGCTGTACGTTGAAGTGCGGGAAGAGCAGCAGAAGGCGAATAGGACACGTGTGCCTTGTGGGGACAGAAACATTATCCCTCTCGTGGTGCATTACACTGCCTTGGTGTTGTGCCTGGCTCTCTGCTGTGAATCTACAACAACCCACTTAAAGCAGCACACCCTGAACAATTAGCCATGTTTGAATAATTAAACAGCATGAATCTCTACCTGTATTTCTTCCTTCCAAGTAATCAGGAAGGAGTATCTGGAGCTGCTGACAGGAGGAATTTCCAAAACTCAGAGTTACATATTAGGTTGGAATAAGGGTTGTCCTTGGAAACTTCCTAACCCTAATCTAGTGCAAGTACTGTCACCTGCACTCACAAACAGCAACACAGYCCCACCAGCATGAGCCATTCTAGCACACCAAGAACAGGGCAATAAGCTAACTTTCTGCTAAGGCAGAAAAGCAGCATCAGGCATGGAGGGCCTTGGGTATCAGAACACAATCTAGCAAATGCACCAGTAAATTCAATTTGAACAATTTCAACAACAAAAGCTTTTTAATCTCTTTAGTTACTGCTAGCATTGATTAATTCCAGAAACTATTTTACTAGATAAAAGCTATTTAGTCAACCTATGAGTTAAGAGTGAAAAGGTGACGATGCGGAAAAAGCATCCAGGCAAATGATAAGGGACTCTTCAAATCTGTTGATACCATATTAGTTTTCATCAACATAAAGTTTTTCTTATTTTTTTCCAYGGGGCCAGCACGCCGATTACATTAAAAAGAAATTCCTCTAAATTTACAAACTCTTTCAAGATTAAGGCTCCCATCAGCTTCTTTCACATGCAAAGAATTCTATTCTTGGAAACCAAGTGCTGATAAAGCTATCCATAAGTTAAAATTAAATGCAGTCGCTTCCTATCTGACATGATGTAGATTAACATGAATATTAACAGRCATCAGCCAAAAAGAGGAAATCTAGACCAGCTTTAGGAATCTGGACTATCTTTACTCCTTGGAATACACTTGTATGCAAAAGCATGTTAAAATTAGAGAACASGTTTTAAAATAAATTTTTCCTTTGGTTCATTTTCTCAGGGCAAAACAACGCAGCAAGAAAATTTTTACATTTTCTTCATTTGCTCAATTTTCACTAGAAATCAAAGTCACTGAAAGCTGAACTGACAGTTAAAAGTGACAATTTTGATCTCTGTCTAATGAGGCATTAATAACTGCGGTTAATTTTCTTTGCTAAGCTTCACACAAGAAAACTATAAAGGGAAGCAAAAGAGGAGGAGAGGAGACTATCGYGTTTTGCACAAAGTCAGCTGCAAGATAACACATACCTTAACAAAAAACATGTAGCAGCATATGCAGCACTCCAGAACTCCTGAAGAAACCATGAAGAACAACTTCAGGTTCTCCAGCAGAAGCTTAGAGATCTAAGAACAAACCTCTGAGCTAAGGAACTCTTAGAAAGTTGCAGATATGAAGACATTTTTTCACTAAAGGAAAATCTTACTTTTTTTTTTTTAATGGAAATGGTGATAATCTATAACTAGCGTATCAAGTAATAGTAAGTACAATTAATAGAACATGTATTAGCTAACATCAAAAAGTTCAACTGGAATCTGAAAAGTCAGTTAGAAGATATGTAACACACAAAAAAGGCAAAATCTTAAAATGACAAGACAGTGATATGTTACAACATGGAATACCCGTGGAATACATGCAATACTGAAGTCCACATGCAGAGCATACTTTCACTCACAAACAAGACAAAAACCTCAAAGTTATGAACTAATTTTTGAACAGAAATTTGAAATGAAACAAAGATAAAAGAGTCAGGAACCGATGCACAGTTAATCATCCATCAAAGAAACGAGCTGGAAAATAACATTTATAAAAAATAAGTTCAGGAAATGTGTACATATCAGCTGACATTTCTCAAGATTCATGAATATTTACTTATAATTATTTTAAAATAGAGTAAACATCTTAATAAATACAGAAGATCACTACTAGATGAAAGCCATTAAAAGGATGTAATGATGTTACTTTTTTTCTTTTCTTAAACCCATCCATCTGTTCATGATAAATTACCACAGGGACTACACTGCACTATATGTTGCACTAGATGCATTAAGAAAAAATGCTGACCATTAAAATCTATGTGGAACATAAACGTTTTCAAAGAATGCAACCCACAAGTGCTTTCCCTTAGGAGCAGAATCACTTATGCTGCTGCATAACATGAGAAACATACCTTTGAATGCAATTAAAGGCTCAATATATACTTCCAGAGAGAGAGAGAGAGAGAGAGAGGAAAAAAATGCTAAACAATCAATTACTGAAAAAATGTAGGGAAAGGAAAAAGCGCATCAAAAGCAGACAGACCTGAAACGAGGGTATTGAAGACTCAGTCAGAACTGCACCAGAAGAGACTCTCCCAAGAAGCGAAGCAAACGTCTTTGTGCTAGTTTGACTTTAAGGATACAAGTAGACTTTATAGGATATACATTTCTGGTTTTCTAACATGAGGCTGACCCCAATGAAAACACAGAAGTGTTTAATATTCTCATTTAACGAAAAAGTTCTATTACAATAACACAGAACAAACTGTGCTCTACTTTAAAAGCATTTGATTGTCTACCATCTCYCAAGCTTCCTATGGCTCGTTAAGCTCCTAATGAAAGACAGAATACTAATACATAGACATGTACAAAAATAGTACTGAGAAGAGTGACATATGCTGGAAGAATATTCAGAGCAAAAGATGAGGCCATCAAGCACAAGATTCATTGAGAAATTTGAATGTACTTTTATGAAAGTAGTTGAAAACTTCAAAAAGATAAAGAGGTTGGTTCACACTGTGCTCTTGGATACTACTAGTCCAGCGAGGCCTTTTCCTCATGGGATTACAGGCATGGTCATATAAGCACGATTCACAGCAATGAGAACACTCTTGCACTGATAGGTTGGTGGAATAAATCGGTATTTTTGAAATTTAAAAAAAAAAAAAAAAAAGAAAAAAAAAACAACAAAGCAGTTGAACTCCTCCAGTTTCATTGCCCACTAGAAGGAAGTACAAACTACTCAAGATCTCAGGTCTGCCCATCTGTAGCAGATGTTGGAAATGTTTCTGTTGGTAGAGCAGGTCTGCTCCCAGCATTCTGATTCCTGAACCATCACAATGAGCAATGTCAGATCCAGTCTCCATGTCCCAGGAGTCAAATGCCACTCAGGAGAGCCAAGCAACTGTCACATTCACTCTGCCCACTCTACAATTTGCTGACATATATGGTGCTCATACATTCTCCCCAACACAGGGTTTTATTTATTATCTGGCACAGTCAGCAAATAGCTTATAGTGTCCTTGTATTTCCATAGGGATACATTTGTTATTCTTTGGCCAGTTTGCCTCTTCATTTTTAACATAAAATCATCAGGACTGGAAATGTCATAAATTTGAGGACACAATCTGCAGATGTTCATAGTCTTGAGGTTAATTCCTGTTGGGTGTTTACTTCCAAGTCTTGGCAAGATTATAGCTCAGGTAAGTAGCTATTGATCAACTGTCCTCCTTAAGAGTCCTAAACAACACGGAGGAACATTGGGCAAAGACTTGTAATCCAAACCAGGCTGACAGAAGTGTGCTTCTGCTTTTAATAATTTAGTCATAATTCTAGTTAAGCATTTTAGCAAGACTCTTAGGAAGCTGTTCTTTCAACTGAAAATAATAACGCAAGTCATCTGGGTGGTCCAGGAGAGTAGTTCGGCAAAGAATGAAAGGAGTGTTGAATAGAGAAAGAAAGAAAACCCTTCAGGATGAAAATATAGAAGGGTAGCAAACAGAAGAAGCAATCAAAATAAAAACAGACATGAAGTGTTTTATGCACAAAGCACTGCCAGAAACTAACAGAACAGACAGAATTGCAGTTTCTGATGGAAGACAGAGTCTRACATGGGGACGGATCATCTGGAGAGTTCAACCTAGAAATAGCTCACTCAGCTATTGCTCAGGCATGCAGGCACACAGAGGACACAGAGATTTATACAGCTACAGAGAAGGGTGCATGGGAGTCTCTCCAATCAACAGAGATAAGGTGCGCTTTAGGGTTAGTTATACATAAAGCCCACTACTCATTTCTCTTCTCATGATCTCACCACCCTCAAGGCTCTCATCCTAGAAGTGGAGATGCAGTTACTGGGATGTTCAAAAGCAAGAAAGTCAGGTGGGAAGGGAGAGAAGATTTTTTAGACTTTAAAGCTATAAAGTCACTCTAAGCTGTTAGAAAGCTTGATTACTAAATATGCTCAGCACACCAGGGTAGAACAAATTTTGATTCCTCAAATGACCATAGATCTTTAAGAGATGAATGAGTAATAAGTTAAATGATTTTGTGCTGTCAAAACCTCTGCTGGAAAACAGTGCAGAGTCTGCCCTTTGCAGCAYTGCAGTTATGTAATTCTGCATGAATATAAAACTAACATTCTTTGTTATGCTTAATTATTAATTTAAAACAAATGGCTCAAGTTAGAACCTAGTCTTATAATTTCATGCTTATTTAATTTATAAGAGTCAATCAGGGTGGTAATTGTAAAAGCAAACTGCATTTGACTGCAGGGTTGCTGAAAACAATTTCAAAATAAAATTTCACTAGCTCTTTTCACTTGCACCATGATTAGCATAATTGCTAATTATAATAGCTGATTTAATTAGTGTTTTTAATTATCATAGTATTGAAGTTCAATGAAACTTGTTTAAAAAATAGGAAGACAGATAAGGTGCGAACTTGTAGATTTACTTGCAAGGATGACATGGTCTTATCTTCCATCTAGAGACAAGACAGAAAACAACTGGGTTCCTCCGGCAGGTRGAGAACCCTCAAGTTCTTGTCCTTYGGAGGAAATTCTCCCATAGGATTAGAAACTCTGCCTATATCTTGCTATTGCTTAGAAGGTGCATTTAAAGAAAATTTCACAATATACCTTCCATAGTGTGATAAAACACGAACATCCAGATAATGCTATGACAGCACCAATATAAAACTTTCACTCATGAAACTTACTCTTAGAAGCTGAATAAATATATGTGAAAAAGCTGCAAATCTGATGAAATATATAGGAACATTGTACTCTACAAGAAAAGTTGCATTTTCAAACATCCCTTTGGGTACGGGAAGCAGAATAAGGAATATCCGACTATTCCTTCATAGAGTTCATCTGAAAAATTTCCTGTATTTTGCATTTTGAAATTACTGTAGAGATGTAAACCTGACCCTAGGAAAGCCAGCTGGCACAGATTACTTTGTGAAGACATGAAGGAAGTTCCCACAGAAGTACTGGTCTTAAGAGGAGACTTACTGGTCTTCAGGTCAAGAACCTGCGAACTTGGCTTAGCATCCACCTACGAAGACAGGTATCCTTTCTTGGGCTATTCCTTGGCATTAGTTCTGCACCTGGAGAAAAGGCTTATTTCTTCAATATTTACACACAGCTTAATGAAAATCACCGATCAGTCATAACACAACTCCACAATGCGTCACCTTGCAGTGATACAAGCTTTCTTTAGCAGCGGAGATGGACTGTTTACAAATTCACCAAATTATCGGARCAAGTGGTGACATAAGGAAGGCTCTTCAAAATAAGCAACATGCGCTGCAAGTGCTACGTCCCCTCTGCCTCCTCACCACTTGCCTTGTACCCTCTCCAAGTCTGCACAATAAGTTCCCATGGCTCCATTAGAAGAGGCATAAGCAAGAAGCTTATTGGAAGGGGCATAAGCAAGAGCAAAAATGAGACTTGGAGCTCTACACACCTATCTTTTCAAAATCAGATAGAAAAGCAAATGAATGATAGTGTTATTATTTCACGATACTAATAGCTAGCAAGAAACTCCAGACAGGTAAATTAGAGCCAAATCAAGTCTCCCTCCTCCCCAAACAACACTGGCTGAACCATCATAAGAACTGATGCACTCTTCATCTTTCCCTTTCTTCATTTAAAATCCAGACTGGACGCTTCTGGAAGCTGTGTGCCTCAAACACAACAAAAAGACAACTTTGGTCAGGCAAGCAATTTTGCTCAATATAAAGCTCCATAGAGCAAAAACCTGCAGGGTTTTTACTAGCAGGACAAGCAGAAATGGTGTCATGCAGTATAAAGACACCAATAAACTCAGTTTAGAAGACTGCTTTGGGTAGTTTACAAAATCTATATGCATGTTAAATTACAGATTTTTGAACTATTTGTACAACAAACTCTCAATGTGCATTTAATTCCCTTGCTGCCAGGAAGCACATCACAACCTGCACACCAACCTGCCTTGACACAACCACAGGAGAACCTCTCCTCAATTGGCTGCAGCTAGACAGGACTTGAGAATTCCAGCCCCCTTCACCCTTCCAGTAAAGATATTATACACTTCTTTTTAAGAGCGAGTTCTATGCCATAAAGAGCATGATTTGGACACACAGTGAAAACAAGCTAGAAAAATGGAACCCATGTGCAGATCTGGAAGAAAGGAGGCCATGGGGTGCTAGCAAGGCTGACCAAAATTGTCATTGCTTGGAAATGAGAGTCTGTACAAGCAAGGTTGGTTTGGTTCAATGTTCTCTATGACAGTCATTTTGGGTCTGTAAATGACCACCAAATCTCCAACTTCTTAAAAATATTTGTACACATCTGTTTCCAAGCTTCTAATTGATATCATTAGACAGACATCTTTGATCCATGACCAGGCACAGTTCCTTTGCACCTTGTGCACCATGGTGTGGGGAGTTGCTATTCTGAATATTGTCTTTAAGGGGTGACCTTTTGGGTGCTCTTACTCCCTGCAGAATCTAAGGCAGGAGAATAAAGAGCATTGCATTTCAAAAACGAGAAAGGAAAATCAGCAATATTGCCCAGCTATTACCTGGAGATCCTGACCTCAAACTGGATGCAAAGAAAGCATCCTAGTGACTGTTCTACACTAAACCTGTATTTTGTTTGGAGAAACATCTGACTCTAGACCTGTCTTCAGAGTAATGAAATATATTTTAAAGGCAGCCATGTTACAACAGCAGGCCAAGCAGGACTCTGTCAGTTCAATACCACAACACTTACACCCAATGACAGCTACTAAGAGCAGTAATAGTGGTCCAAGTGAAGCAGTCCATTGTGTTTCTTTTTTAAACAAACAAGAAACCACTGGATAAATTGCTATCTTCTGGCATGAAACATAGCCAATTTTAGCAGCTGTTACACCAAATGCAGCCATAAGTACATGTACTGAAATGTTCCCACGAGCACATCTTGTCAGGAACTAGCAACAATTCTTTTTACCTTGAAAAACTCCTACATAGGAGATGATGATTGGCATTAGATATCGAAGTCACTTAGTCTGTTCAGAATTATTGAACTATTGTCTATATCTTTGATAATACCTATGGTATGAACACATTGTTTTATATTTATCTGGAAATGTTATCCTTTACAACAAGCAAAGCAAGATAAGTGACACTTCTCAARCAGCTCTGACACACAGGAACTCTTTTTCAAATTTTAGCAACACTTGACAAACACAATAACTGACAACTTGTTCTGATACCACTGAGACAAGAAAAAAAACCCTTCTCCTATTCTCTTCTCAAAAAGAACAACAGACCAAGTCAGAACGACAACAGACCTGGTCTAGAACAACAGGTTTATCAAATCAGTCAGACAAAACAGAGGATTTTGTTAAATATAGAAAGACAATGATAATATTCACTGCTACTCTAAAGTTTTACATTATGTGACACAGATGTCATAGGAAATAGCAAAAAAATGGGTGCTTTTATGAGTTAATAGTAAATCATCCCTTATTACTTAAAATCCCTGACAGAAAAGAGAACTTACCATAAAATTATAGTATGCACACTGGACATGTTAAGTCAAACTGTTGAAAACAGGGGGAAACATATATACCCCCAAGAATTCTTTAAAACCTACTGTGGTCATTCAGTAGTTTAGTTTGATTAAACTATCATTATTAGATATTAACATTAGATATTAACATTAGATATTAACATTAGATATTAACATTAGATATTAACATTAGATATTAACATTAGATATTAGATATTAACATTATAAGAAATGTTAATTATAATTATCATAACAATCATAATTATCATTAACATTTCTTAAAGCATATTACAAAAAGCATATTACAAAAAAAAAAAACCACCTACTCTGTATGGGCTGAGATCTACTTATTAGAAGAACTGGCTTACTAGCATAAATACTCAGAAATGTCTCTCTCCACAGACTAAACAGTTTTCTTTCTATTACTGGCTCTTGCTTTAAGGCGGCACTGAACATGGTGAATATTTGTGTCTCGAGGGCTTACCTTCCAGTAAGTCCCTTGCCAGACCTGGTTCTGCCCCTGTGGACCGAACAAAGTCTGACAGGACTGCATCCATATCAAGAGTCATGGGCTCATGTAGGGCTGCTGCCGGGCACGCAGCAGCAGCAGGACTCACTGGTTCGCTGCAGGACTCGCTAGACTCGCTGCAGGACTCGCTAGAAGGTATCCATCTGCAAAGGAGAAAAAAACGCAGGATTTTAGAATATACCCCAAAGTGACAGAAACCAAATGTTTCCTTTCTTTCCCAAACAAGACTCGTTAAAATCCTAAAACATCCAAGTTACAATGTTTTAATAAACAGCATTTGCATTGCATCTCTGCCTTTGCCYGGAAGCTGTTGATCACTTAGGCTTTCAGGAGAGTTTTGTTTTTCCTCAAAGCTTAGGTGGAACATGATACGTATAGGACCCACAGTCTGAAGGGTTTGAGCTTTCTGCCCAGAAGTCCCCATTTCTGCAGCTGAAAGGCTCCTGCTCATTCAAAGCACCAAAGTCCTACGTTGTGCGTGTGATTAGGGCTGCTCACACACTCTGGCTTGGCAGGTAAGTGTTTGGTTAGACCATAACTCTTTGCCCTTACTTGCTAAGGCTAGCACAGCACATACAGAATGTTGTATTTGCTTTTTTACTTCCCTTGCCAACACCCTTTGTGTTATTTCAAGCTGCCTCACCTCAGCGATCTTGGGCATATGGAATCCACATCATYTCCATGCACTTCTGAAACAGCGATGCCTTCCTCGCATGAGGACAGCGGACATTCTTTTTTAGCTTCAGTATCAACTTTTGCCTCACAGAAGTGTTTTAAAAAAACCCTGAGGAACTGCATCAATACAAGCCTTTTCCATATAATCATAATGATGACAACCACACCAGAAGGAGCAGCACCAACAGCCACTCCCATCCAAAAGGCTGCACTCGTGCTCATCATCACTCCTAGAAGTGGTAGGAGGCCAGTCTCATGACACTTCAGGAGAGGCCTGGGAGCCAAAGCCTGGCTGTGGCTGCGTGACCCACAGTGACAGCCTATTTCATTGTTACAAACTGGGGTATCACAATCAAAACTGCAGCATGTTACCACACAGACCTTGCGCAGACCTGCAGCTTTCAGTCCTTGGCCAGCGGCATTCTGGAACTCTAGGCCTGAGAGAATGCACATACTGCCTTGGAAAACCCTGCACGTTTTTTGGAAAGAAAAGTTTCCTCTATTGCTGTATTTCTGCTCTTGAATTTCCACTGGTGCAATCACCTAAATCAGAAACACTTGCAACAGGTACTCAATATAAACACTTGTTTAGCTGGGGGAGGCAGAAAAGAAGGGCAAAAGGGCTTGGTAGGACTTCACTCATGTTCTCTGAGAGATGGAATTAGAGCTCAGGTTAATACAGTTAAGGTACACATGGGTATTTAGTAAAAACTTTCAAAACYTTTATCTAATTCTTCCCCCAGAAGAAAAAAAAAGAAAAAAAGAAAAAAGGATTCAGCTGCCTATCCTGGCTTTCTCAAATAGTTATTGCTTAATACCAGATTAACCACAAGAGACAAACACATAATTTTTTCCTCCTAAGTGAAAGACATGAGGATTCCCTTAGAGAATACATCGCTTGTGCAAGGCCCCAAGGCCCAGYGAGGCGCTGTCCTCAGCAGCTGCCAAGGGCTCCTTGCACTCTCCCCTCGCCCAGAAGCAACAGTCACACCAATATGTGACAATGACTCACAGCCAAAGTAGCTGCAGCACATAGCAGCTAATGGCATCACAGTCAGAGCTGAGGAAATTCAAATGTGTTCTTGTTTTTGTACAGATAATGATTTTAACACAAAACAAACAAAGTGTGCAATTAATTCTTCTGTAGAATATTTTAAGTGTAGTTTCAACAATGCYCCTGAAAGATGTTTGTGCATTCACTAAAAACAAGCAAAAGAAACAAGAAGAGAAGTCTTTTTAATTTTCTGTCACTGACAATTTCTCTTCTATTTTGTCGAATAAAACAATTTGGAAATGAAGTGAATCACATATCACAACTATGGCAGCGCCTGTGAGTCACAGTCCTACTTTATATCAAATTAGAAAGTTGCTTTTAGGAGGAGGAAGAGGAACAGGGAGCTGATTATGGTGATGTATAACGTTGTCTTGTATTTACTGACAACCACGATGGCACAGTTTTGTCCTGTGKTTTTTCAACATTTTGAAGATGCAGTCTTAACAGTGCACCTTCTTCTGGCACAAGCACCTTAATATTCATTAGGAAGTAAAGCAAGTCCAGTCTCAAGTGATAAATAACACACTGATGTTACGGGAGTTTCTCTTGCCAAATCCATGGCTAACTGACAACCATCTATCTTACTGTATTTTGTACCTTTTCCTGAATAAAGAAAATCCATCTTTCTAGATAATTTTCTCTAGCAGGTGGTGCTAGACATGCTACTGAGACATTAAAGCATTCAAAACAGCTAGGCTAAAGGTGTTCCACATTTCTCAGTCTGCCCTGCTGTGGAAATACTGCAAAGAAAAAGAAAGGTCTAGATAAAAGATTGGTAAGACTCGTACTTTTGCTTTCATGTCTATTATTCGTTATTGGTCAAAGTTCGCCTTTAAACATGAATTTCATCATTCCTGCTATTCACTTCTGGCAGATTCAGGTGCGACTTTACCACATGCCCAAGCCAAAGGATAACATACAAATTATCTACGGCAGAAGCAGATGCTATAAGTTGGTTATTACTTGCACCACAGCCACAGGGAAATGAGCTGTGGAAAAAGATGGAAACAACTGCATTTCACTGCCCCCCCCAACCCAGCCAAGAAGCTCGGTATTTTCTCACTCCATTTCCTAACTCTTCCTGCATACAAAAGAAAACACACAAACTAAAATACACAAACTCTGCAGAGGCCATTTCTCATCCCATGAAACAGCATGAGTGATCCCCAAATGACTTCCCCCTAGCCAGTCTGTACTCTGGTCACCTCCAGATACAGGTGTTGCACAAAAGCACATTTGTGTGTGCTCCAATGTGCACACATGCAAAAAGCATCTCCTTCTCATGATTATTTTTAGTGATATTGCTCTGAAACTGCAAGTACAAAGATTTATTTGAAGTAAGTCATATCAGTAAAACAGCCTTCCCTGCGTATCCCTACCGATATGAGCAACTTTTGAACTGCTGCAGTTTGAGAATGATTCAGAACAAGCTGGAAGTTAATGTATGTCATGCTGATGTTGTGAGCCCATATTCTAAACTGGTTCCTCCAAAGGAAGTTCCTTCTGGTACTACAGAGTGTTCTCTGTCCCAATAGAGAACCGGCCATCTCTGCGTTCAGAGCTACCAGAAACACAGCCCACGTGTAACTGAGCCAGTGAGAAGGCTGGGT
>NW_020454239.1:1009460-1090245 GCF_003342845.1 Nothoprocta perdicaria
ACCTTAATATTCATTAGGAAGTAAAGCAAGTCCAACACAACCTGAATTAACAATGCTCACTCAGAGAAACGTGTATGAAAAACACGTCAGTCACCACTGGTTCAGTGTCCTAGGTTACCTGGAGATGAAATAACATCTGCAGAGTTGTGCTGACTGGAGCTCTGCTCGTACACAACTTCCTTACAAACTCTGGATCTCACCAGTGCAGAATTAAGCACATCCAACACTGCAGGAGACAACTAAAAATCTCTGCCAYGCATACAACCGGACAGCATCTACTGCAGAAGTTCATTCCCCATGTACTGTCAAGGTCTCACCACAGCCCTGAAACACTATAAAGAGGATGTGCTGCCATCAAACCCACAATTATTAACATATATAGGAGGGAAAAAAATATATTGTATTTTATTTGTACTACCTCACTCTCTATAAAAAGCCCAAATGATGAACACGCTACTCTCTGAATGCAGGGAAGAAATTTGGTAGTCCCTTCCCTGTATACATCAGGAACATCTCTATTTTTACAGAGAGGGCAGTTCTCCCATCTTCTAGGGTTCAGGGAAAAAAAAAAAAAAAAAAAGAAAAATAGACTTTCAAAAATTACTCACTTTGCCAGGAAACTACTATTAGCTGTGAAAACACACCCAGATGGAACAGGAAAGAAAGACTGCTAAGCAAGGAAAGAAAACAAATCGTAAGGATGGAGGCAGTGACTCATTACAAACTACCAAGCCCAGATGGCTACCAGACTTTTTGTTCTCCCTGGCTGAACACAGCCTTTCTACCCTTGAACCATCACCACCACCATTGCTTCTGGTGGCTGGTCTAAGCCTTCATATGTGAGATTAAAGGCAATCAGTAGGATTAACAGTCACCTGCATTACACCTCCCTGTCAAGAAAGAGAGCCGCTGTCGTGGTTAACGGCAGACACCTATGGGCCCTGTTCTGTAAAACTACAATACTTCTCTCCGAGGCTTTTTTCTTCACCCTGTACAATTACAGTTTTCCTTTCACAAGGGTCACACACAAACAGTACTTGGCACTGAACATACACTTCAAGGCCAAATTTGCTGCCTAAATGATTTCCATAGACAATGTGAAAATAAAATTAATGGTTTAGATATAGCAATCTACAAATATATAGTACAAYGAGCAATGAATGAGGATAACCTGACATTAATGGTAAGACGAATCTTTATAATGGGATTTAAAAGAATAATGATTTTTTCTAAATGCTGGAAGTTAATAGAACTTAATAGAACTTAAAATGTATATTTGTATTTGACTTTATTCTCCTTTAACTACCCCTCAAAACTGAGCCACACTTGGAACTAAACAGCCTTCATCTGAATTAAGCTCTGATTTCTGTAATAATTAGACTTTCATCCAGTTAAACAATGTGAAAATCTTTTTGTCCTAAAAGGTGAAAAGAGTTTCCAAGTGCTAGCTAATTTTTAGTTTTAATTAAAAAAAATAGTAAAAGTAGGAGACAAAGAAACCTGTTGCCTCAAGATTACAAATAGCAGACAAAATCAGATATGATGAAAAGGGAAAGAAAACAGAGCAAGGATAGACAAACCTYCAACAAGACCAAGTGATTGAACTGCAAATAAGATTCTCTTTGACTTGTCTAATGTGCTAAGAAAGGAAGAAACAGCCACCATCACCACTCAACTAATCTCAATTCTGAGGAAAKCTAGAGGAGAGATACTCACTGCCTCCAATAAACCTGCTTTTCTCTCTTGGCTCCCTCCCTCGTTGGGAGGCTAAATGCCAATTAACGTTAGTGATGCGTCTCAGCTGATTAAGTACCATGCAGATTTGGTGCAGACTGCTATCTGTGGAGGGACACTACCACTCTTGTGTTGAATTTATATGCTGCTTTGATTTTTGGTAAGAAAGACCCTTTTTGTGCACAGTTCTAGATTTTGAAAGTATCTTTTTCCTGACATGCCACGTTTGATGAAGAATGACACAATTTTACCATGTGGACCAGATTGCTATACTGGAAAATAGCACGAAACAAAACCATTTTTCTTAGCAAAGATACAAATTCTTTGAACTAAAGCTAAACATTGTAATTACTTATTTTTCAAGTAAAACACATTTACATACCAAAAAAAAGTCTCAGTGAAACTCTAAATTAGAGACTATTTGGTTGTTAGAACATTTCTAAAGCTGCTTCACTCTTTATAACACCTCGCCAAATGTTTCTATGAAGAATAAAACCTATTTCAGAAAAAAAAAAAAGTCATGATTAAACACTCATCCTCAGTAGAAAAGACATAGTCAGAAAGCAGGCACAGTGCTACAGGCACTGRCAGCTACTGTGGGCAGGCAGTTTTACAGACTGCCTACTTGGAACAGTGTGGAAATGTGAAAGCAGTTAAGTGTTCAGAGCATTTGCTAGCCAGGTACAAGATGATTAATTATTAAGATGAGGAA
Organism: Nothoprocta perdicaria; assembly: GCF_003342845.1. Lineage (NCBI taxonomy): Eukaryota > Metazoa > Chordata > Aves > Tinamiformes > Tinamidae > Nothoprocta > Nothoprocta perdicaria. The sequence continues at coordinate 1,011,907 of NW_020454239.1, forward strand.
TCAGATGACTCTCCCAACATGAGAAAACCACAAGAGTGCATTTAGTGACTGGGGCATATATGGACCATCTTCCTTCAGTGTCAAAATGGGAAAAGCAAGGAAGAAGAAAAGATCTCCATGGTACTGATATACCAATTGCCTACAGAAGGGCACTTGGGAAAATTAACTCAAATTAATGCAACTGAATTTGTCCAAGTCTGTTAGTTCCTTTGCAGACAGCTTCACTGGGGAATGAAAAGAGGCCTTAATTTGTTTTAGCTCATTTTGCTTTCCAAGTGAATTAAACTAAATTCACTGGAGGCCACTTGAATTATGAATGGGACAGTAGACCCAGGGATGTGGTGGGATTTTCCCAGGTAACTTCGCAGAGTTGKGGGTAGCATGGTTGAAGACACAACACACTTCAGCCACTGCTCCCAATAATTGGATAGGGTGACTGTGCTTTAGAGGAAGGGTTAGGGATGGTGAAATATAGAGCCCTTGGCTGTTTTAGAAGTAGAGAGACAGTCTGAGAGTTCAAAGATTGAAACACACTGCAAGAAGAATTAAAAGAGCACACAGCTATTCTTTTCAACAACATGTGATAACAGCTGCTGAAATTTTGGCCGACAGTAGCTTCATAGTTCCTAGTGGTTGTTCTCATGAGTGATGAAATTCAAGAAACAATTTGTTTCCTCAGAAAAGAAAAAGCTATAATCAGTTTTAGTATCAGCTAACAGTCACTCTGCAATCAACAGGGCAGTTCATTCACTGCAACTTTCAACTTGCTATCAACACCTTTCAACTTTGACAGCAGTTTGTCTCATCCTTGGTTCATACCCCTCTCCTTGGTAGCTGGCAATATAGCACTGTGCAGGCTCTGCCAGACAGAGGCATATTGATAAAGGACTCTGCTGAATCATCTTTTGAGAGGAGATTCGAGAATTAAGAGGTTATAACCCCATATTTGCAGCTAATGACTAAGCTAAAATAATACGAGGGGAAAAAAAAGGACTGGAAGGACTATGCTGTATTTAGGAGCTATAGCATGCTCCCAAGGAAGAAATATGGAAAAATGTGGGGTACCTTAGAACAGCTGAGTCTCCTGAAGACATCGAGAAACACCTGCAAAGGCTCTGAGACGTTCTCTATTTATTCTGCACAGTGCTGTGCCGAGCAGCGGAGCGGYGCCAGATGCACAGCCAGGGGAGTGAAATCAGCTATTCAGAGGGGGCTCCTGCACCCTGCGCGCAGCGACGCTTTCACGGCTCTCTTTTCAGGGAACTTGAGAGAGATTTTGTAACACTGATTCTTACTGAGGAGCGATTAGATTCTCAGAGAGGAAAAYGTCATAGATCAATGACAAGTTCATGGAAATAGGGAGCTAGAGCGTAAGTAAATCAACAAACAGGAGACAGCCTTTCCAGGTAGGKGCCATCTGCATCCTTCAGTCAATATTTTTTCCATGGTATAATGTTTTTGCTTTCATACTGGGCAACAGATATAGAGCCTGACCATAAGACAGCCTTTCTCTTATTTTATTYGTAAGGGCTCTCACAGGGTGCTAATTGCATTCTGGCAGAAAGCAGCAGTGCAAGAAACAAATGTAAAGCAAATGGTAAAAATGGAATATCTGCTAAAGCGAAGGGCCTCCATTTTAAATCAAAGGGAACTATCAAACATTTTTACTTGAGGAAATGATATGGAATTAGGCAATATATTATTGTACTGTACCTGAAATATAATAATTAGGGTTTCACATATTAATCTGAGGCTTAATGAAATGGTCTATCTTCTACTAAGTAACATCTATCATTTATAGGGGGGAATATCCCAATGAAACAGAATATCAGCGGTATGAACATACTATCCTTTTTCCTCCATTATAAATGTTTTCTATTTCTTCCCCTCATTTACACGCTTTCCCAGATACATCAAGAAAAATAAAGGAAGCTTATAAATACTGAACATACTCCTGCAAATATGTCACCCTTCTTCCAGATAARGATTCTGCCCAAAGCTCTTGATCTTGCAGTTTTGACATAAACATACTGCATACTCTGCAAATAGGCACACACAGAAAAGTATGCAGCATGCAAAAAGCAAAATATCTGAAATACCATTACCAGATATATAACATGCAGCTTCATTAAATGTGTTTTGCGTTAAAATATATATTTCTATATATATGTGTGTGTGTGTGTGTATATATATATATTAAAAACACTTGAGCTGTGGACAATAGGAAATGGATGCAACTCAGCAATCAAAACAACGCAAAGCGGCATAACCACTTGCTCTTTCCTGTATTTTGAGTTATTTAGCAACCTACTTCTAAATTGCCGATTCTAAAATTAATTGTCATAGCAACAGGAGACTAAGTCTTAATTTACAATGCAGATAATCTTTTAGCTCTATTTCTCATGCAAAACCCCTGGTTTCCCGATTTCAGTTTATTGACGTACACCTGTACCACAAGAGAGGAAGCGCCCACAGACAGGTAGGGCGCACGTGCCTGCAGCGATCAGGGCACAGCTCATCCTCACCTCTGCTTTACCGCGAGCTATTTCCCCCAGTACTTTCATTTAAAAACAAACAGCTGTTGCTGAAAAGCCAGACTGCTAAGATTAGTTCTCCTGTTAAAGGTGCTTACTTCTGAGCCATAAATAGCTGTCAGGCTGATTAAAGTTACCTTTAAGCAAGTTTTTCACCTGACTTACTTTCAACAGACTTTAAATAAGATTTCCTTGAGGCATCTGTCAGATGGGCATTATACTGCTGTTTTTTGGTGAGGAAAATAATCCATTTTTTCCACAGTAGAAGGTATGAATAAGCAAAATTGTGTCCCCTGAGAAATCTGGAAAAGAAGAAAGCAGGATATTAATTGAACTTATTCTGCATTATTTGAATAATAATGATAATTGATAAAAAAAAAAAAACTTTGTCCTTTTCCTTAGCAGCCTATTGAACACAATACTCTTGCTGAAGATAAATTCATGCAATAATTTGCATTAAATTCCAATAACAGAACAAAAACCACACAAACAAAATACAAAGCAAAACAATGACCATAATTTCTTCGTTACCCTGACTAGCATTTTTTCCATGTAAGAACTGGAATAAATCTTTCCCTCCTTAGCTTATGCTGCTAGTTTTRCTCTCAGAAAAAGTGTGCAGTGGGTTGAACCAACAGGCCTATACAAGCAGAAGCCCAGACTGCATTATAGGCTTTGTATGAATAGTTTTATTGGTAAAATTCCCCAGGCATACATCTCGTACACAGAGATCAGAGACACACTCCAATACTGAATTCTGTCAAGTGCATAGTCCTCACTTGAAGACTTTCGAATCAGTTTTTTAAAGTGTAATCTTCAGCATATTCAGACCTCGAAGCATACAATTCAACTGCTGTTTTCAACACAGAGCTTGACTATCTGTTGCTCTATACTTTGTTTTCCCCTTGACATACAGGACAAAACAAACTGGTGATTTTTGCAGGTTTTCCTTATAAACACAGATCTCACCAATTGTCTGGTCCCACAGCTTCAGCAACAGAAGAGAGGGGGAAATTGCTCATCCCTGTAAGAACCTTAAAATTCAAAGGGCAGAACCGAAGTTCTAAGATTAATGCCACATACAAAGAACAACCTTACAAGTCCTTATATGTGTGTAATGCAGATAGAATACTAACCATCTGGCTTGGCCAGTCATTCCCATGTTCAAATTCAATGATAAATTTAATCACCTTACTGCATACAACAGCTCAATCAGCTACAGCAGGAGAAGGCTCACAGAGACACATGACAGAACAGGTAACTGTTCCCTGTCCAGGACTCCCACCCTTGTTTCTGTGAAATTCAAAATTCTGCATTATTGCATTTAGTTTGGAAGGGCAAGGTAAGAAGGGTACACAGCTTAATTATGCTTCCTGCCTAAAACCATGCTTTAAGGTCATCAGAAGCATTTTTATAATGGGTAGAGATATGGAAGAAATAACAAAGATGAGAGACGTGGAATCTGGAACCGTTCATTTCACAACATTTTGAAACGCACAATGAGTATTGAAACTCCTTCCTGCAGGTTTCACTAAAACCACGCACGTAACTGCGAGCCTGTGCAGAACCCATTAGGAAAATGGTGCGAGACACCAGCATGGCAGGGACGCCCCTTCCTTCTTGTGGAGCTGCATGGGGCCACCYGTGCCAGAGGCACCCATGCCAGGGGCACCGCTACAGGGCATTGAGCAGCTCGGCAACGGCGACTGCAAAGCCGCAGGCRGCACGTGGACAAGCACAGCCCGAATCTTCACACACCGCTCACGCTACCAAAAACACAGAGCAGTGAAGCTCAGAGATGCCACTTGATATTGAGAAAGAACCAAGATACAGCTTTAAACAAGTGTGAAGTTACCTAGTTTTGAAAACAGATCTTCACCAAAACTTAGAGGAAATATAAAATGCCCTAAGCAGCCATAAAATCTCTTTAATTTACTCAAGTCAGTTTTCTCTACCTATAAGTTGTAGCTACCCACAAAGTAATAAAACCTGAGTATCTTTTTCTTTGATAGTATTTGCTGTAATTCAGAAAAAATGTAGAAAGTAAACAAGATAATTTACAAGAAATACTGATTCAAGCTCAACAAGAAGAATTGCCTTCAGGCAGTAACAGTACAGATCAGTCCATTTATACTGTTAAATCACCCCAAAACACAACCATCAAATTAACTATAAACGGAAGTATGGAAGAGTTCCTGACACTGGTAACCACATCGCACATCTTTAAAGGATACCCTAGGACAGAAGCACTGATGAAGCTTCTGAAATAAATATTGCTCATTAACCAAATCATTCAAGTAATCAAGACCTACCAATGACACAGCCTAGCTAAATACCAGTATGGTCTAGCTAAAAACCAATCTAATATCACTGCGAATTTTCATCAGACAAGACACCTGAAGAGCCCTAAGATGTTACTRTCTTACAGAGGGGCATCTTTCACTGGTGGAAAACATGTTCTATACGGTTTGTATGAAAGACGACGCATCATATTTCTCAGTATGAAATAAGGCTTAAAAGTATTTTATTACACTTTTAGAAACTACCAAAAGTCTTTTGATTTCACGACAAATTAAGTGTAGTCTGGGCTGCACTGATCAAATAAGAAATTCAGCCTGTTAGAGCACAAACCAGAGGCAAAGAGCATCAAAACTAGAAAATTTATTTTCTGCATTTGGAAAAGAAAAGCTACATGTTTACGCTCACTGACAATAAGTACTCTGTACAAAATTTACAATAACAACATTGTTATTATGTAACAAAATGCCTCACACTAGATGCTTGTTAAAATAACCAGTCCAACCAACAATTAAATCTCAAAATGACAGGATATTGCCTGTAATAAAAACACTCCTCTACTTCCACCCACAGTATGCCGAGTATCCTAATACACAACTTAAGACTTTATTAATTGTATCTTAAYGAGGACTCATAAGACAAATTCAATGATGAAACTCAGACTACAACCAAATGATGCACGGTCTTAAATTAGCCTTAAATTAGTAGTAACTGCCAAATAATGAATTTGAGAGTTGCATGTAATGACATGTGATGTGCGCAGTTACTTGCAAAACCAACTGTCACCGCTCTATCATAAACCAAAATATTTCTCTAAAATAACATTACATCAATAGCCAAGACAACTCTTAAAATACAGCAGAATAAGACTTCTGCCTTATCACTCTTAACTACAAGTTACACTAACTGCATCAGAAAACTAAACATGAAATTTGTTTTGCCTTAATAGCCATCTTGYCATTGCTCAAAAGTTCAAAGACAGCTTAAAAGATAGGAAAATTTGCCACCTAATAGTCTGCTTTAAACTCTGACTGATAAAGGCTACTATCTTCTCTACACACATTGTTTTTAATTGGAACAGCCTGGGAATTGTCAAAATTATTAAGAAAAAATAAAAGCTTTTGAAAAGAAGGAAATATTAGAGTTGTTTAGTTAGAAGGTTCCTTCTGTTTCACTCCCACATCCCTTTTCTAATTCCCTTATACTTAGAATAACATAATGCCATGTTAATATCCTCTAAGTTTTGCTGGAATCACTGGTTCACATTTTGRGCCAAGTCTCTTCTCTCTGCCTCCATTCTTCAAAAGGAAATTACTCTATTGTATATTCATGTAATCTTGAATAATAAAAAACATAAAAATAATTCAATGTTAAAATTTACTGAATTTATACAGTATGTATAAATCTCTTTTGAGCCATACCATTAGAAGYCCCTTCTGTAAAGCAAATTAAGAAAACACATGTTATGAAATTCAGCAGGAAAAATTGCCAAATTCCTTGAGGTCTGCAGGGTTGAGGTTTCAATACTGATGCAGAAATAATAGTTATTTTGAATATGCTTTGTTATGTGGTCAATAGACACTTAAAATTAGTTGTTTAAAACTCTTGATATGGTACACTTAATTAARACACCTGAAAGAAAATCAAGTGGTTCTTCCTTAAGCTGAAAAAGAGCCCTCACAATAAAGAAATCAAAAAAAAAAAAACTTGAAGTTTTGGCTATCTTCAAAACTCCCAGCCATAAAGCTAACTAAAACTGTAGCTTTTCAGAAGAATTGAAATTACTTCAAGCTTGCAGTACTACCAAGAAAATGCTTTGCATAAAAACACTTCCGAGGAAGAATAAGCATTTGTGTGAAGCTGGGTTTAAGCTGTATGTTTAGCATCACAGACAAACTCTGAAGCAGAAACAATGCAACTCACCATGGCAGCTTCTACTTGAAACAGTCTCTCTTCTCTCCTGCATGCCCTATCTCATTCTGGTTATGCAAACACAAGAGGCATACACACCAGTAAGGTCACTTTCTCCCTAAAGAAAGGACAAAGAATTTAGCATGCAAATGACAATTTACAGAAGCTAAGAATGAACTAAGCAATGCTTACATTCACATCCCTTACCAAAGTTATTACTATGGGGATCTTCCATGATATGCTCACAAAGGGTCAGACCATTTATTATCCATTTATTATTACATATTTATTATCCATTTATTATGAACTTCTGGGAAACATAAAAGCAAAGAACTATACCCAAAATAGAGCAGCTACACAAATAGATCAACTGCTGCAGCACTCTAGCAATGATTTGGATGGTTTTAGCGTCTTATTTTGCATCCAAGTTTTAAGAAGTACAAATAAAAATTCCTCCGATAAGTATCACTACACCAGCCAACAACTCTGTGTTGCCACRGGCAATGAGCATACTGCTAGCCTCTTAATAACTTCAGTTGGTTTCTTTTGTTGCCTATGCTTAATTCTTGTTTTCTTTGTGAGGCATCTACTTATGCTCATCACATCAAACGTGAGATTCTAAAGTGGACAGTCGGATTGTCYAGAGCTATATATAGGTATGGTGTAGATAGGTCCCCATCTCTGTTTTTAGCATTTTTACCTCTTTATGAAAGCAGCAGTTAACTGTTCAGTTGATTTTACTTCTGGTTTTGAAGCTCCGGAGTATCACYGGCCTGAAAAAAAGCAGAGAAGACCATAAAATACTTTACTGACTCAAAAAGCAACCATGCACGTACGATCACTGATCCTGAACCACTTATCATTCCTACTGCACACCATGACCCTGGCACATCTGCATGTAGCACCATATAAGAGATTTTTTTTTTTCTTCTAGCTTTGACTGTTCAAGATTTTTATTATCACTTCACTATGTCACTGCTGAGGTCACAATTGTTTCTCCTACAGGAATCCCAGCCAGAGTCCAATCCTATTCACATTAAACAAAAGAATCATTTGTTAGCAGATAGAGAAACAGAAGGTTAAGTTTCTGAAGAAAAACACTGATTGACTACCAGAACAGATTAACCTAGGTATAAGGTTTCTATAACACACCTTCATAAACACAAAGATATGCTGCAGAACTGAAATTGCTTTACCACTGCAGTGATGTGTACAGCATCTGGCAGCTTCTCAGGAACGCAGTCTATTTACTGCCTGGTTCAGAGAAAGAAAGGTTTTATACCTCAAAACCCAGGTCGCACATATCTAGTTTTCCTTCAGTTTGAAGGTGACAGGAAATTTCTATGAACCCTGAAGTCTGATTGTGCATTCCATGTCAATGACRGAGCTGAGTAAATAACTCCAGTTGACGCAGTACATTTAGGCTCTTTGTACTCATRGACATTCATCTGGGGATTGGGGCTTCACTAATTCTGCTTAACAAGTATCAGGACTTTAAAAAAAAAAAAAAAAAGGTTTTTTTTGAAAAGACACCCAGAGATATATTTGTTAATCTCTTTTCCATCTTCTTTTTCTCTTCTTTCACATATGTTATCCCACAGATTCATTTCACTAACAGTCCCCCTCACTTGCCAATTTAAAGCCAGAAGACTCAGTTTGTTTTTCATATTCAGTCATATTGGCACCTGCTTGGCTAGTGCTCCCACCACCATCATCACCTCAAAGATGTCCAAGCTGAAGTTTCACTCAAATTCCACTGAAGTGGAAAAACAGCTATGGAAACTTGACACTTAATTAGGGGAAAAATGGGAAAAACATTCCCACGTTTTTCAAACCCACCAAAACAAACCCACCAATACACATGAATCTGACTAGAAGGAGCAAACATTCTCCATTATCATGTATAGAGTATTTGAAAGCACTGAAATACACACAAAAAAACATGCTAACCCACCCTTAAGTGTGTAAAATAGGTATTTAACTCCATGTACACGGGTTTTTTTTTTTTTTTTCCCCCCCACAACGTCTACTAAAGTCCAAACGCAAAAATGATCCTACATTTTGAAAAAGATGACATTACACCTTTGGTTCCCAATATGGTTAAAAATCCAAAATGCCAAATTAAGTTAGGTGTTTCAGAAATTGTCCAGATTTTTTTCCACCATTTCCTTGAATAGGTCTTTGTTTCTGATTTTTACATTATGAGACTACCAAGACTTCACTTTCCCCACAGTGTTTATATCATTGTGTGTGGATTGTACAAATACACATAAGTTACTAAAATTCTTCTAGCCAAAAAAGAGTGCTCAAGATATTTGAGTTCATGTGATTTCTTTCCATCAGCAACATGTCATTCATGACACACACTGCAGTCACACAAAAATCATTGAGAACAAACGGGGCATCAGTAATGTTGGGGGTGGAAACAAAAAGAGCACCCAAGCGCATCATACCCTTCGGATGTACATCCTGCTGAGCTGCTTGACACTCCGAAAACAACAGCACATACAGGAGAAGTGCCCAGAGGATGCTACTGCCCCAAGAGTCCTATCGCCTGGTTGTTCAGAGTGCCATTAAAAACATCTGGTTAATTGCAGAGGTTCAGAAACAGCCAGGGGTAAAAAGCTCTCTTTGGAGAGCAAAAATAAGAGATTGAGGAGAAAAAGCTCATCTGGTTATTTTGCTTTCTTTAAAACCACACCAGGACACTTGCACGCACCCACTGGATAGAAAGAGTGGTCWAAGGAATGAGAGGAAATAAAATGGTCTCATGTTAACTGAGTGGAAAAAATCATGCAACAGCACAAGTCTCAGGTAAGCAGATATGAAACCTGCCCTTTGGTGGAGAGGCCAAAGCAAAACACGGGTCCCACTGTTGGCAAAAAACAGGTTTCAACTACATTGAAACTGCCAATACAAGCAATAAATTTGACTTCAGTATTTAAGTCCATATTTGGATATTTTATGATTAGTTAAAAGACTTGCTAGGGCAAATTAAAAAAAAAGTTCAGGACTGCTCTGTCAAATATTTAAAATATTATGTAAAATCCAAATGTTATGTAAGAAAAAAACTTTACCAAGCTCAAACTGAACCAAGCCCAAGAAAGTCTTTACAGAAAGTACAGATCAAACATTTCCTGTAAATTCTCCTAAAGGTAATTAATGCTTTCAAAATTAAATCCGATTTTTTTAAAGTTAACCAAGATGGGAAAATCTCTCATTAATGATTCATGAAGGTTTTGCTATGGTAATACCTTCAAATGATCACACTCTAGTAGCTGCTGTGCTACGGTTTGATCTCACGTTCAGTAATGATATTCCTACTTAAGCTCAGATTTACAGTCTCTCTCTGAAAATAGAAATGCTGACCCTTCCTCCAAAAATGCAGGTGAGCATCTTTTTTAAATTAGTCCAAAAGAACATACAAGCTGAAGACTTCAAAGTTCAATGTGCAAACCAGGACATTCGTAAATAATTTTTTTCTGATAAATTCTATCATGAAAAATCTTTTATGGTGGATATGAAAAGTATACAGGAAGTATTAATCCTTCCTAAATTGAAGGTTTCGGTCTTTAAGTAGGGCTCAAGTCTTGTGTCGGTTAGACAATAAGTAGCTTTTTTTCCATTCCCAACAACTAGTTTGCTTGCACACTGACACAAACAGCATCAGCAAAATCGTGGAGAGATTGCTGTAYGTTTCTTCAGCTCTTAGTAGTGTACATCTTTGAGGCACAAGTTTGTCTTCTTCTCTAAAGCCTTAAGAAATTTAAACCTCTGGCTTGTGTTCATTGCTGCTAGTTTTTAACATCTGCATTGACAACACAAACATTCAGAACATTCAATCATCTACATTTGTCTTTGGAAATAAAATGGCCCAAACTCACTCTCTGCTACCTGAATTGAACAACTCATGAGAATTATGGCCAACCTGTAAACATCTGCTTTGCACCTGCAGAGAAGCAGAAGTAAAAACAGAGAAAGAAAATGAGAGCAAGAGAGGGAGCGCTAAGAGTTCACATAGGCAAAAAGAAACCCACAGAGGCTTCTGGAATTTTGTTTCCTGTCTTGTTTTTGCTTTTATGATATGGAATTTAGGCATATTATTTATAAACCAATTCCAAATGCACCTTTAAACATTTCAAATGACAAAACCCAAAGTGTAATATCCAGCGTCTTCGATCAAGCTAGAGAATAGCCTGTATTATCATCACTGCCACTAGTACCTATACCATAATTCCAGTATAGAAGCCAAGTTGTGGGGAGAGAGGGGAGCAGATAGAAACAGTCTTGCAGCTGGCCTGGCTCAAGCCACTTGCAGCTGCAGTGGATGTTCTCCTACAGTCTGGACACATTATGGAAGACACCTGTTTACAGAGCAAGTGCTCTATGTTGGCCCCTTCATTGCTGATGTAACCAATGCAAAACATACTACATTGAACAGTTTTCACGGCCGAGATCATGATGCTTTGTCTCCTCTTCTGCAGTCCTTGGACACATCTTGCACAGTTTCAACCAAACAAGGGAAAGCAAAACTTGAGGACGGTGCAGAGAACAGCACAGGGTCTGCTCACTTCAGAGACGGCAGTTTGAACAGCAGGAACAGAAGTAGATCTTACTACAGTAACTCATTAAACACTTCGGGGAAAGCAAGTCAGGAAGGCCAATGCAATATTCATTCCCTGACTTCAGGGTCATTGCACTTCTTCATAAGGGAGGAATTATTCTCTAAAGAAAAACTCCTCATCATTGAGTCTAGGTGTCTGATCTGGCAGGAGAGAAAACAYTCCTATACAGTCTTTTACAACCACTCACATAATTAAAACACCCAAGGTGATCCATTAGCTCAGAGACTTAGCTAGGCACAGAATTATAATCTTGCTTCCGTACCTTCTGCTTTTACAATCTTTCAAAGTTTGAAAACTTATGCACACAAAAACTTTGGTTCATAAAAAACTCCACATGCAGTTCTTTACCCTAATCACTAAAATACACTAGAAAAGAGAGTAGGGTATGTTAATGGCAGTGAGCAAAGATGCTCAAGTGTCCTAAATACTTTCAGATGTGTACAAGCTGTTTGTGTCAAGTGGTTAAAGCCRGTTTGGTGACACAATTGCATTCAGACAGGATTGCCCAACTTTAGCCATCTATAGTGTGGACACTTGCATTGGTGCTCTCCTTAAACTTAGGGGGAATAAATGTCTTCTGAAGAAGGACTCTCTTTATTTGAATGTAGATGTCCAAAGGAGGTTATATGAATTATGGCTTAGAGAATGTCTATTTTACCTGAATGACCAGAAGGTGGAACAGATGAGCGTCTAATACATAGAGGTCTTGAAGTCTAAGGAGGAATACGGAAGGCTGTGTTCTCTTTCCCTCCACTTCAAACCTTCCATTTCACTTCTGCCAACACTTGCTGCTCTGGCACTCATCTGCCCCAATAACAAAGGGGTTCAGCTTACAAAAGGAAAAAAAAAAAAATTGACAAAATTTCACAGTAATCCCTGCCACACCTTAGTATCCTATTTGATATTTGTCATTCTCATTTAAACATGCAGCAAAGTCACAGTCAGTATTACTAGTCATCTATAAATTCTTTAATCTTTTTTTTTGTGAAATACATATCAAAAACACAGGGGCTTGCAAGCTACTTTTGTTTAACTGTTATACCAAGAAATTGCAACTAAATTCAAGGAGTTAGGGATTATGCATCTTGAGACAGCAAGTTGACAGAGAAATGTGCAGCAGGGAAAGCAACCAGAAAACATTTTAGTTCAATATTTGTTTGAAAACTACAGGTATTTATTTATTATCACTTTATATAGTTACCTGACAGCTCACAAGTGCTGCAGAAATAGTGCGAGGCCTATCTACACTTCCATTAAAACATCTTACAAGACAGAAACCAGAGGGCCTCCAATMCTAGGAAAACATCTTAGGAACAAGTCTTATATCGTGCTTTCAGAAATCCTAACCTGTTAAGTACATAGCACTTATGAAACAGAAAATGTTATACTCAAAAAAAATTGTAAAAAAGAAGTTAAATTATGAGATTTCTCTGAAAGCTCTCACCAAACCAGTCACAAGAGATTTGTATAACCTTTACTAAATAAATGAAATAAGGAGTCCTCTTCTAAAAAAAAAATTTTATAGAAGCAATTCAAGTTATTCTTTCACACTGTCTCAATCATTCAGTTTGCTGAATCAAAAAGAAAAAAAGAAAAAAAGTACTGCTACAGAGCTACATTTCAAGCCTTCTTCTCAGCATTCTACCATCTTTTCTACCACCTTCCCATGGACACCTTCATCTTGACGAATAATAAGTGCAATTTTAATTTTAAAAGTATTGTACGAGTCTCTACAAAAAAAGACCTCCGGATACAAAAGCAGACAACTTCCAAACACCACTAGGAAAGAACAGTGTACAGGGCACTTCAAAGCTCACGGTCAAGCACGATAGGAGAAAATGCAGTGTAAAACTAGAGCATGCAGCACACTCTCCTATCAGTTTCAGCTTCAGCTCTTGAGACCACTTTTCTTTAAATCCTACTGCTGTAAATAAAGCAGCTTTCCAGTTAACACACACACACACACACACACACACACACAGAGCTTCCTGTTAAAACTGGGAACCTGCTATTGGGTTTAGAAAACCACAGAAGCATCATTTCTCCTCAGCCAGCTTCTAAGACCTCAGCGCAGAGCCAGAAGAGGAGAGCTCTGAGATCTGCCTCATCACTCTGTGCGGCTGAGCCGGGGGAGCTGGAGCTGCTTGCTTTGCCGCCCATCTGTGCGTCTTACCGGCAGCTTCCCAGGGTGAGCAGTGGGTGGGAAGAAGAATGGAACACGTCAAAGACGATGAAACACACAGACAGACGCCTGTGCTTTGCTAGCTGATTATTTCTGCATCGTGAAATGCCAGGAGAGCAGTCTGACCTCTGTGGAAGAAAAGATGATTAAGGAGAGGGAAAGTGACTGGGGAAATTCTCTGGGTGATTTAAAGAGGCAGGGGGAGCAAGAAGGTATTTTGCGACATAAACAATAACTTCTCTGTCATTCTAAAAAATCTATCTACAATCTAGAGGTCACCTGAAGATTTTTAAAAAAAATCATTTCTCAAAATCGACTTGTTAGATGAAGAAAAAAGAAAGATTTATTCCCCACCACCATAGATGCTCTAAGTGGAAAAAAGGATGATTATATGATGAGCTGTCACTCAGCGACAGCCCACTCAGTTCTATTACTGCTCACTACAGCTGCTTGWGCATTCAGACAGCTCAGCTCCCTCTCAAACGCACTACATGCRGCCATTCTCAAATGTCCTCTGTCATGTAGGGCACCCCCTGCTCTCACAATCCCACCTAATTTGATCTTTTTCTTTCTTTCCTGGAATTTGGGATTGAACTGAGAGAGCTCAGGAGCCCTGCTCTCACATCATTTGAATTCTCACATGACATGCTTCTTTCTGCCCTTCCTTTGCTCCCTCGAAGGCTGTGGTTATACAGCACAGTGCTACATTTGCATATCAAAAGCAACTGTACTTTATGCAAAAATGAAAAGTCACCCCTTTTCCCTTTTTTACTTTCAGTGAACAGATGCAAGAGGTTAAGATAGGAAAAGCATTTCCTTCCTCTGAGTTGGTGATGCCAGATTCAGGTATAGCTTAGTTCAAGACAGTTGTTAGAATCTTAGTCGGTTAGTGTCTTGGGAGTGGAAAAGCCCTGTCCTGTCCTGTTTATGGGTGGCCATCGTGTAGCTGAGTGCAGGAAGGCGTCAGGGCTGGACAGGGATGCAGGTCCTCTCTCCTCTGTAACGTGGTTGCTTCTTGTGCCAGCACCGGTTGTGACTGCTCTGCAGGGATGCCTGGGTCGGGTGCGAGGCGGGGAGCAGCAGGACAGCAGCTGCAAGCCCGGGCAGCTGCGGCCACAGGGTCTCACTGCCCCTGCCACCAGCCTGGGGGCCGGCACTCGAGCCGTYCTTGGCCCTGCCAAGTCCTCTCCACTATATCCTGCCATCCAAAATGATGCGTTTCTAGATCCCACCGTGAAAATACAGTGACCAATTCATGGGCTGCCAACTTCATAAGGAAGATCCGTCCATTTCGAATGATGCAAGAGAAAAATAACTAGCAGATAATTCCTATGCTCGTGAGAACTGTCATGACTGTGAATCTCATGGATCACACACGCATTTGAATTATACAAGGCAAACAAGCTTGTTGGCGGTAAATAAATCCTTGTAGACTCACCCAAAACCCTTCTTAAAACCTCAGAGATGTCTCAGATATTTCTGCATACAGAATGTGTGACTAAATTCACAGGCACACATCTAACCYTATCCTATCCTTTACATATGAAACCAGTCATGCCACTATCACATTTTCACTCAGAAACGACAGGATAGCGGATTCAGAAAAGAGTGAGTTTTCAAATATAAAATAATATTATTGACAGCAAACTCTGTAGCCAGTGTAGGGCAAAAATCCATCTAGGAGGCTCTATTCCTCTGCTGCAGTTTAGCTAATAAAAAGTCCCTGATAGTGTTAAATGGATGGCCACCTTATTGTTAATAGAGTTTTCTCTTTTGTTGTTAATTATTTGAAAAAAATTACATCTGTCTTCCTTGGAGGACTGATTCTTCTTGCAGAACATAGAACTCAGCTGGTTCTTGTGCGATAAAGGACCCGGCTGATCCTTGCAAGAGGCTAAGATGTGCATCGTATCCACTCAGTAAAAGCCAAGGTGTTAAAATGCCTGGCATGTCCATAGTTAAGTCTGACTGTTTAGAAATCAGCATGAGAAAAGCCACCACGTTCCAGCACACACGTCCTATTCTTGGCAGGCTGCGCAAAATACAAACAAAAGAGAACAAGAGCTGTCTATAAAGCTTCATCAACTGGTAGGAGAGATAAGATGCACAGAAGATACAACTGACAGATTATAAAGACTGATGTGATCTGAAGCAGCTAGCCAGGTTCACGGGACTAGTCAAACTCAAGCCAAGGCTGATTTGCTAAGCATTAATCTGCATTAGAAATGGGCATTTTTCACTCTCTAGCTTTCATGAAGCGTTGGAGACATTCAAAATTCCCAATCCCGTCAATATATACAAAGTTCAAAAGATCACATATCAGCTCTCAAAACTCTCCTTTTTTTTTTTTTTTCCTTTTTTTTTTTTTCTAACATTCTGAATCATCTGGAGTCCAATTCTGCCTTTCTGTCTGCCTGATGTATTCAGAGGTTGTTGCTGGAGTCACTTCCTCTTCACTGTCCTATTTAACTAACGCAATTCAACTGAATAAAATAAACTATTTCTGCAATAACAGGAAGGCACGTAGCGAACTGTGGAATACCAAATATACCAATTCACTTGATTCAGGGGATACAAATTTGCCCCAGAATACCTCACTGTAAGTGACGGACATGAAAACAGAACAAACAATTCAGTGATCACACCTGCAGCCTGAACAGCCTGTCTTGTTTGGGACTGAGGTCATGCAGAGCAGGGTGTTTGCAGCGCAGCTGCTGTTCTCTGCATAAACACAGAGCTGCCACGGAAGTTGCAATGCCTGCTTTTTTCCTCCCCTCTTTCTCTGCCTCCTCCCTTCCTTTTTATTTTTTGTTTTGCTATATATTGTGTACAACCAAATATTCCTATTCCTCACTACCTTCTGTGGTCAGCTTCCCTCTCCCAATCCCAATTTGAGAAAAAATTACACCATAAGATTACTTCATGTGGTAGTAAATGACATAATTGTGTGACGATTTTTAGCATCAACTTCAGTTTCTTACCTATTTTTATACCATTAAAAAAAATCTTAAAATGCTTATGACACAGAGGCACAGACTTTCAGATAAGAAATGCCTATCAGCTCCGAAAAAAGCCTGACACAGATCCATGTTTGATTCTCAAATGGTGGTGGTGCCCTTTTTGGGGCAAAATGACCCATCTTGCCCTCACCCCTTCATAATGTTGGGTCTCTGTCCAGGATTGACCCTTATCCTCCTCTCTTCTCACTGGGTTAAATGAACAATTTTCAATAACAGAATTATTACAATTACTGTTGCGCTAGGGGTATATTTTCTTTACCATATCTTAATCACTTTGATGGCAAACACTACCATACATGATGTAGCACCTTCCCAAGCGCTCACTGCAACCACACTCTAAGCATTTCCCAAGCGATGCTGGTAAAGTATGAAATTCAGTTTTAATACACAGGATAATTAAACGTATCTTGATAGCTGTCCTTTAATGGAGATAATTTAAAAATAGGACAACCTATACAAATGTTTAGCAAACCCCATGATATCTTCACCATATATCCACATACCACTACCCTACATGAAACCAGGTTCAAGTTCTCAGGCTATCAGGAGCTGTGTATGCATTCACCTTTCTTTTATCCATGTTTCTGAGAAAAGTAGCAAAAGATAAATAGCAATTGCTTCAGTATTAGCCAGATGAGGTACCCCAGCTGAGCCAAACTCCTCCTGAGCTGAGGATCTTCAGCTGAGGATCTTCAGCTGAGGATCTTCAAACTCCTCCTGAGCTGCTTCAACAGGTACCCACTCAAATTCTCATGTAAGCTGATGGAATAAGCAGGAAGCTCAACAAAAAAAAGGAACTATCTGCACATTTCAGTGCATTAAAATCATGAAGGACTTCCACTCTTCTGTAAGTTCTCATGTAAATGCAAAAGAGTATGAAGTAAGATTTCCAATTTCAACTATAAACTGCATTAGAAGCAGTATCAAAGGATAGAAATGTTTCTCTGCCATTGCAGCTGAATGTCACATACTCAGCTGCTATTCAAGGTACTTAAAGAGGTAAGTGGCAAAATCAACATTACCCTCAAAAACAAAGAAACCTCTCCGAAGCTATTAAAATAAAATGAAGTTAAGGCATTTTTTTGCACTTTAGCTAAACAARACTACATTACATCAGTTTTTGGATCAAAGCAAATAGAGTAGAGAGACTTTTATCAAGTCCCGTAACAGAGCTTAGCATCTCTGAGGCACTTCTTTCTTCCTGTGGTCACAGTGACATTAGACTGGTTCTTTGCTTGTTTGCTATGGGAGGCAGTAGCAGTTGCTAACCTCTGATCACATGTTTCTGCACACTCCTGCCCCTGCTTCCATGCCCTGGCATGTTGGGAATCAACGTGTATTTCATAGGGATGCCAAACCCTTGGCTCAAAGCTTTCTCTCTCCCTCTTTTTCTCAGTGTTTCCAGATTTTTAAAATAAAGTAAAAAGTGAACTTAAGAAGGAATGGAGTCATCGTAAGAATTTAAAAGAGCACACCCAAATACTGAAAATGCATCTTGAAAGAACAGTCATAGTTTAAAGTGTAACAGAAATTTAGGGCACACAGTTCTCTCCTGGAGAGAGTATGACTGAAGCTGCCTGTGTGCAACCACATCGTGATTCACTCCTTCCCGCTCCTAAAACCCAGCTCTGGAATCCCTCCTCTAATGCAATATTGCTTTTAATCCTCTCAAACATTAACATTTATGTCAGATATATCAACAGTTCATCACTGCAACCCAGTAAACACATCGTGCATTTTGTCAGCCTTCCTAATGGACGGCTTCTTGCCCTTGCCCTACAAGTAGGGGCAGAGACTCCCTTGAGAGGCAACCGCAGAGCGCCCAACAGCCAGCCTAGAACTAAACAAACCAGCTCMATTTATTAGTTTCTTTCTCCCTTACTTAAGCTATTAAGAGAGATTAGTAAAGAGAAAATAGCACTTGGTTACATTCTGCAATTTCCAGAAATGTTTGCCTCCTTCAAGGAACTGGATCTTTTGCAACATTTAATATAAAGACGATATTACGAAACATCTAATGTATCATAAAAGTACCTTATCAAATACYGAAAAAAATCAAATGTCGGGCTAGATTTTTTTGTGTATCTGATTATTGCATATTTCTTTTATATCTTAAATATTTTTAATGGATACGATTTTTGCTAAAGTAATAAATGTATAGTAGAATACCATATAGCAGAACTGCCTACTTTGATTCCTGAAACTGTTGATTTATATTTGCCAACTGTCCTTCCCAAAAGCAAAAAAAAAAGTCTCAGTCCCCCATCTGCTATTATTTTTGAGCAGCTTACTAAACGACAAGCTAAGAAATAGGAAAACAAATATTTAATAACGCATGTGCATTAAAAAAGAGATATAACAAATACCAAAACACTGTGCATTGTTATGGAATGAAAAAAAAGCTTTGTACATGTTAGAATAACCATAATTATTTTAAATACGTAGACATATATTTAGAGATGTTACACAATACACAACACTATATTCACTTTATGTTCTTTTTTTCGTATAGGATAAGCGACCAGTCCAAAACACCGGATTTGATATATGCTACAGTGGTTAAGCCTACTCAAAGCAATGCAGGGAAAGCTCAACGAATGCATTTAATAATATTCTCTCTACCAGCAGCAGACAGACATCTGATGATGCATAAAGGTAACATTTCATTTACCTCATCCCATAGGCTCATTCTATACAGCAAAAGCTGTTTTAGGAAAGGAGAAAGGAGCCCCAGCTTCAGGTTGGAATTAGAAACACTACCATAAAGGCATTAAAATGGACAGTCTACAAATGCCTTTATATTATGAAAGATGTGGTTTAATGATTACTTGCTTATATAACAAATGCTCCTTTTTTTTTTTTTTTTTTAATTTATTTAATCAATTTCTACCAAAAACTGAAAGGCATTAACTCCAAAGCAAACAAACAAAACAGCAATAACTTCTCCTAAGTAGTAAATCATTAGTTTTACCGACTTTTTTCAGGGTGTCATATGTTGCAGAAAGCTGCAAAGACCAAGTTTTCTAAAAGCCATTCCATATTATCCATGAAGTAACTATCCATTACTTCATATTATCCATCAAGTAAATGTAACAACTGCCCTTTAGTTTAGGCCCTCTGGCAGAAAGAAGTCAAATTAAAACCGAAGATAGGCATTTCTTTCTAATACTATGTCACAAGCATTAAGCAGCATACAAAGATGAAACTAGAATAGGTTACAACAATCCATAAARTACACTGCAGTGCAATTAACGTTCAACTTCTTTTCAAAAGCCTTCTAGCACCATTGATTTTCATGCCTTTATTTAAGCAGTGATCTTGAAAGATGATTTTTTTTAAAGGACAAAAAGGCAAAGCATACCATGACAGAAGTGGAGATGGCCCAAGGCATGAGTTTCTGCTGCTCTTATTTAAAGTTCTGCCTTCCCCAACTATTTGGATCCCCTGACGATGCAAATAAATCTGCTGCTTGTCACACGGGCAGCCTGGAGCACAGTAACACACTGGGCCACATACCTTGAGCCTCACAGGTTAGGTCCATCACCAGCTGCTCTCCAAACACAGGCAATGACCACCAGGTGAACCCGTSGTTTGCTGAAGCCCTTTTAAAGCACCTGAGATTGCATCACTCAAATCTTTCCAGTAACAAGGTACAATATTTTAATCATCTGCTCTGTTCTTCAACAAAATAACAAAATAAGAACTGCTTTGTAAGAATGACAGTAACAAACAAGAGACCATGGGAAACTTGCAGAAAATATTTACAGAAGTCCAAAGTGTTTCAAAACCACTGAGGACACACAATTACAATGTAATTTAAGTAAACTTCACTTTTCAACTTAACAACTCCACTGACAACAGATATCTATCACAAACTAAGTTGAATATAATGGTATGTACTACAGACAGGTAGATTAGCTTCTGCATTTTGGTTTGCTAACGGTTTTTTTTTTTTTTTTTTTTTKYTTATCCCTTCTTTCCGAAATGCACGGTGTAAGCAAGAGAGTTGGAAAACAATGAGTTTATAAGCTTTTTAGAAAGAACAAAATGTGATATAAAAACAGCTTCCTTATAACAGAAATGTTACCATAATATAGAGCAAAAAATATATAGTTATCTTTGCCAAGACTATGAGCAGCTGAGTTACACTTAGGAATAAAATATTCCAAAAGTTTACTTTGCAAAATGTCATTAACACTGCATTCTCATTGGGAGAAAGTTAAATATTTCTATCATTTGATTAACCAAGAGTCATGTATACAACAGCTTGACTATTACCTTTAAACCCAATCAAATACCTAAACCTTGCAGAGAAAGCAAAGCTGATGACATGATGACACCAGTGAGTGTCTTTACACACAACTGCAAAGATTTTCATACAGAGCCCCCACAGCCTCACACTCAATACAAGACTTACCACCATGCAAAAATTCAAAGGGTTCCTACTCACAAACAGATGGGCCTAAAGCRCCAGCTAAGCAACTGCCTTACTGGGTGCAATGACACAAGGCAGCATGCTGAAAACAATATCAAATTTCAGCAATCAGGAAATCAGAAAGTAGGGCCACCTACTGAAGATTAATGCACAATATGAAATAAYAGAGCAATTAACTTGGGAGCAGCCTTTAGAGCCTGCTGTAGAAGATCCACAGGATAACATTTAAGTCAGTCATAAATAGCGCTTCAGCCAAGTGCTAAGAAAAAACACAGGCTTGCMAGGCTCTCCCAAAGGCTGTAGCTGCTCAGTGCAGAGGAAGTGTTTTTGGGGAGAAAGGAGGAAAAAAAAAAAGAGGAGGAGGATTCCCTAAGAGTATAGAAAATTCTGTACTTCTGCACAAGTTTGAGCTAAAGTAGATCTCTAGATTAACGTGTAATTTTAGAGATGGAAAATTATAATTCAAATCACTCAAACAACAGGGTAAAGTTTGCACAGGATTCGTTTTGAGGGGGTTTCATATTCACATGAATTCCTAGTCACAATTATTTTGACAGCATCCTGTCACACTCAGAGCATGGAGGGTCAGATGCATCCTATAGGCTCAATATCCCAGGCTTACAAGGCAGCTAGCAAAGAAGGGGAATCATTATAAAAGCTCATCACAGGGAATCAGGGTGGGCTATTAACCTCAGGCAACAGGGTGCTTCAAAGGCCCGAAGCAGAGGGAAGCCAGAGGATGAGAAGAGCACCTCTCCGAAGGGAGATGCTCGTCCCAGGCTGGACGTGCGGCAGTCCCTGATAATCATGTGCCCCTGTAAACAAATCAGTCTCACTGGTGCCTTGCACAGCCACAAAATGTCCTTGAAGTTTGATATCCTCTTCTACCGAGAAGGACTGACTTGGTTTGAATGCTGCCTACTGCAATACGGTCCCTTCCTCAACCCCCGTATTTCCAGTCAGATTTTTTAGAAGCTACTGAATACAGGAAGAGATTTAACAAGAGGTCCTACGTTGTTGCCCTGTGGGATTTTCCCYGAGAGAAGAACACACACTATGTAGGTCAGCAGAGACACAAAGTTTTTCGTCTCGTACGGCTGGATTTTCCACCCACCTGCAACCTGCTGCTGCGGCGCGTCCCGCTGCTCCTGCTCAGGCTCCCACCRGGCCTGAGCCCACGGCATCAGAGCAACCAGCACCACAGCTCAGCGCCCCACAGCCCTATGACAGCTACTGCAGCCATTCCTAGGCAAACATCCAAAGGTCTCACAAAGCACCCAGACAGCATTTCTGGATAAGAAGCGAACAAAGAAACATCCCTATGGCACAAAAACATTGTGAATGCACCATACAAACATGAATTAAAACCACATCAGCCCATTTTTAGGGGRAACTTGAATTTCCTGATTGCTGGTCATTCCAATATTAGCTTCAAGGACACAGGATTTGTTTTCTCTGCTTCATAACCAAAGCTGTGAAAAACTTATTTATATGTATGTGCAGAACAGGAGATTGCATCTCCCTGGGGGCTTTACAGTCTTCATAACACAGGTGACAAAACTGATGCATTTTAATCTTTTACTGGATTTTAATTTACTTAAAACTCTACAGGATTTTTAAAGGTTCTTTAAGCTCTAGCGTGTGTTTCACAGAATCACTGAGGTTGGAAGGGGCATCTGGGAAGTCTCTGGTCCAACCCCTCTAATGAAGCAGGGTCACCTGCAGCAGGTTTCTCCAGACTGTGCTCACACCTATCTCATRGATGGAGACTTCACATCCTCTTGGGCCACCTGTTCCAGCATTTGAGCATCCTCTCAAGGAACAAGTATTTTCTCATTTTTCAGGTGGAATTTTCTGTTTTTGAATTTGAGCCCAATCCTGTTTATCAAATAATAAAATATAAGTTAGCTTTTCCTACAAGATTTCCTTCTCAAAAATAAACAGTGCAATGCAGACAGGAYTTTCCTTTACAACTTCTCAAACTAGACAAGTTTTTTAATGTCAAAGTAGGTATTAGCTAATATTATGTAAAGACCCTGTTTAAATTAATCTCTGTTTTCTTTGTAAAAACATTTCCTAAACATCTCAAGGTAATTCCTTCTTGGAGAAGGAAGAAAAGGAGAAGAAGGAGGAAGAAAAGAAATAAGTTTTAATTTTTATGGCCAGCAAAAAGCCTATCAAACATTGAACAGCAGAGAACTGTCAGCCAGGAGGATCAAGGTATTCGGCTAAGTGAATATATACAGCAAATACTTAACACAAATACTTATGCTCTCAGGAAAGGCCTGAATTTTTACTCCAACYGTGTTCTTGTCCCCCATGGACTATTCCAAATGCACAGACAATCAGAGCCAAGCAGAACAGCTTGGAGAGCAAGAATCTACCTGAGCAATGATTCTCTTGACCTTGGGAACAGTTGTCTGGCCCAGCTGAGGGCTATAAACACTCATTATTTTCAAATACTGCAATGCTCTAGGACAGGTTTATCTAAAACAGCTCCCTGAAAGCTGGTGATCAATCACTAAGAGGTTAATCTAAACTCACAGTTAAAGAAATTTAATATATTGCAACTCAGGAAAATGAGTCATCGTAAGCAATTAAACAGAAAGGAATGGAAATTTTAGAAAAACAATTTGAATAGAATTTCAACCCTATATTTCTTTCCTTCTATCGGCTTAGGCAAATGAAAACCATGCCATGTGAAAATACACAAAAGGAGAACGTACCAAAGACCTTCACCTATGAGGATAAAGTTCAGCTCCTCAAGTCAGGCTGAGCAGAATGCTTGGGAACGTGGTAACATTTCATACAAGAAAGTCCCGCTGAAGAGATTTTTCCCAGTGATCATCTGAGCTGAATCTTTGAACTACTGTTAAAAGCACATCATTAACATACACAATATATTCTCTACATTTTAATATTAAATTTCTCAAATTGGCTTTACAACAACAAAAGCCATAGCCCTGTAAGAGGCTTTTAGTGGTCACAGGTTTCCACATAGATAGACTGCCTTGAAGGACACAGTACATTATGATTCATATATAACATGTACAAATTCATAGTGCAAAGACATCTTCTAAAAAAAAACCCACAAATTTGCTTAATTATCAAGTTAGTTGCTCTGAATATGATACAATTGCTAAGAAGGTATTTGTTCTCAACTAACCTTACTTTATCATTAACTGCAATAATAACATGAATACTGAATTTCTGTAGAACAGCAAAATCGTTCTCCCAGCGGCCAAGATCTGTAACACTAAAACTTTTAAGTAAGAAGCTGCACTGAATCTTATTAAAAACCTGGAAAACCCTTTTTTTCTCTGAATTCACATTACTCTGAAATTTCGTTCAAATTGTATCAAAACAATTTAAGGTACAGCTGAACTTGCATTAAAAAACGAACTGAAATATTTAGTGTTTCTTCAGCTCCAAGTCAGTTAAAATCTGGAGGACAGTTAGGGGCTCTCTGATCATCATCATCATCATCGAGCTCCTATGTAAAATATGTCAAAGAAACTCAACCTGTCAAATCTCTGCATCAAGCTCAGTGCTTTATATCAGAACCACACAATTAATCTGGGGTAGAAAATCAGCCCTGATTTAAAGACTTCAACTGATGGATAACCTGTCAGATTCCATAAACCATCCCCGGGCTAATTTGACCTACCAATAAAAATCTGGGGGACTTATTTCCAGTCTGTATTATCCAGCTTCAAACTTCCAAGCTTCAAACTCACTAGACAGCCTTCCCCTAGACTTAACAGCATTCTCCTACTATCAGAAGTCTTCTTCTCTGTTCTGATGGCTGTAGACTATAATTAAGTCTCCTCTTACCCTCCTTTAGCATAAAGCAAACAAGATTATTTTGAGTTTTGGGAAATTCACCTTGCAAGGGTAGGTTAGAGAATCTCATTGTTTCAGCTCTCTTCTCACATGTTTGCAGATCCCTGCTTCTACAATCCTGAAAATCGATCTCCGAAATAGTAAAACATTAAAAAAAAAAAAAAAAGAAAAAAAAAGAAAAAGAAAACCCAACCAACCTTTTACATCCTTACACAGTCACACCTCGCAGGCGGTCAGCAGGATTACGCATGACAGGACAGAACATTTGAGCATTCAGAATGACTCCAGTTAGTCATATCTGGTGATCATCCTTCGGGCCTCCAAAGTGTTCAAAGGCAATTTGCACACTGGCAGTTGAAGACACCATTAAATTAAGTTACATGTTGACCTTCCAATTTTAACCAATGAACTGAGCATCAAGGCACAGTGCCAGGTTTTTATTTTAAGACATTTTGCTTATCTGTAAGTGGCACATTCATCTGATAAAGACAACGCAATTTCTTTTTCATTTATGAAGGGGAGCCCAAGGCTGATGTGAAACATTTCAATTCCAAATACAAAAAAGACCTACCCAAAAGAGCGTAACATTGTTCCACATAATTGCATGGCTCTTGGGGCAGTGGGTGTCAGTCCCCAAAGATCTCAGTAAATCAGCACAGAAACCTTTCTAGGACAGAAATCTCAAAGGTTAAAGGACCTGTTGTTTCTTATTTAAACCAGTAAAACAAGCAAAACTTTTAAATAGCAATGTGCAAAACACCCACAAATGTAAGGACTGAAGTGGAAAAGAAACTGATAAAAGGGACAGGTTGATTAAACTTCAAGAAAACTGTGAGGGGAAAAAATCCTCTGTGAAAGTGCTTTTCTGAGACATTTGAAAGCCTCAAGTTATAACCTTGAAATTYGGACCTCATCGGCCCCTTTGTAGAAAAGACTGCACTGCAATAGGTACAWTCAAAGGATTAAACTACGAAACTACAGATACATTTTCGTTTCTTACTTCCTGACTTCTCAGTCCTTGAATTTCCAATGATATTCTGCTAATGTAGCTTTTGAAGTATACATTTTTGTACAGCTTGCTTACTTTAAAAATAAACAAATTGCACCCTTTCATCTTTACGCTATAAAACAATGGAACAGGCTGTACTGTGTTGTGTATATAACTGTGAATGCCTTTTTCTGCCAAGCCTTTGATAAGCATCGAGTCCCAATCTGGAAAATTTTCCTAAACCCAGCTATATTGCTATGCATGGTAGTACAGACCTAAACACCACCCACTACGGTAAACAAAAGGCTTTGTTTAAAAAAAAAAAAAAATTAAAAAGCCATGGAAACAACAATAACTGCTATTAGTGTAGAGCTGGTCTAGATACATAGCAAGAGCAATAAAGAACTGTTGTAAAAAGCTTTCTTGAATCTAGCTAGTTGTAGAGAAGAGTTTTGATTAAATGGAAAGCTAAATAAAAGTGGACCTATCAGCTTTTCAAACATAAGGAGCTTAGCTAGTAAGGGCAACCGAACCAAGTGCTGCATTAGGTAGGTTGAATTTTATCTCAAACTGTGGATGGTTTTAGCACTGTATGTTCAAACTGCAGGGCCAGAACGGCAGGGAAAATGGGAAAGATGAGGTTCCGCACCAGCGTTTCAGTATGGGAGCTGAAGGGGGAAAAACTCACTGAATTTCAGGAACAGTTGAAAGCCCACGAAAGATAACAGAACATTTGGCTGTGACAGCAGGG
Source organism: Nothoprocta perdicaria (assembly GCF_003342845.1). Taxonomy (NCBI): domain Eukaryota; kingdom Metazoa; phylum Chordata; class Aves; order Tinamiformes; family Tinamidae; genus Nothoprocta; species Nothoprocta perdicaria. The sequence continues at coordinate 1,038,494 of NW_020454239.1, forward strand.
GAGGGAATGAGGTGAACTTAGGKATCCCCCTTTGACACACCATAGCCTGATAAATCCTAGAGCCACATCACAGTTTACAGGATGCTTGTGCAAAGGACAGGCAACACCAGAAAGAACGCAGACGTACTCTATTAAAAACACGGTATYGAAATTGGCTATAAAGCATAGATGTTTCCCAGTACATTCACAGTTTCTGAAATGATTTAAACACCTTTCATTTGAATTCAGAAAATAAACTCACTAACAAGTAAGGAATAAATCTGATAACTTTTATGACAATATCGACATCAAATAAACCTCATTTCTTTGCAGAAATCCTCTTTGAGAAAATAAGAAAAAAMCTATTATTTAAAACAAAAATGGGACTGCAGTTTTCCATTTCACTGGCCTTCTTTAGCAGATACTCACATAAAATATGACTTAAAGACAAGGAGGCAGGTGTTATGACTTCCAGCCTCAACGCCTTCTGCTGCCAGCATCCAATTTTGAGCGCTACACAGAGTTGGAAGCCCAGGACGTGCGTGGACACGAGGGCCACCCTTTGCCAAGGACTGGCATCCATTCCTGCAGGAAGCAGCCAGAGTTAATGGGGAAGATAGGTTCTGTAAGGGAGCGAGGACTGCCCTAAGATACTATTTATTGACATAAAATAAAATTAGCTCTCCAAGCTGGCTCTCTAGTTTTATTAAGATAATGGGGTTTTATTCATTTTCTGTGTTAAGTTCTTAAAATGTTTTATTCTACCCTCATAAATCTACACAAGAGCTTATCACAGAGAACTCGCTGCATCGCATCTGGATTGCGTTACATAACTCGTAACAGGGCACTTCATTAAATGCAGAGATCAGCAGAACCCATCACACTTCCCTCACTAGGAGAATACTTATTTCCAAAGCAGTAGCAATTTACTTTCAGTAAGATTGGAATCATTAGCACAAGAAATCCCAGTAGGACTACATAAAAAGCAACCAGGGAACTTAGTTTGTTCTACCTGGATTTTAACTGTGCAGGCATCTGCCCAGCATCTGCATTTTGGACTATCTAGAGAAATAGCACTGCTCCATGACTCAGGTCTGTCTTGCAGCTTCAGGAGCAGCAAGAAGCTAAGCCTGGCTCTAAACAATCCAAATTGCCTTGGAAATATGCATTATTTTTTTTCCTTAGCAAGTATCATCTGAAACCAGATAAATTAGCTCTCACTATTTTTACTGCAGTAAAAAGAACAAGATTTCACTAAAAGATTCAAATTCTAATATCTCAGAAAGGCCTCAGAAAGGATTCTACCAAGCCTCTGGAAAGTTTGCTTTATTTAGGCATAGTAACTATATGCTGACAATGGCAGGTAACACCATAATGAGTTGCAATTAATGGACTTTGAAGCCAAAAAGGCTCCATGCATTCAGCAGCATGATGGCCAGAATGGATGGAATGAAATGAACCCCAGAATGYTTTTATTTCTCTCTAAAGTCGAAATTGCAGCAATAGTCACTGATTTTCTACACAGAATCTAGCATCTCTTGGCCATTTCTTCAAGAATGTGCGAGGTCACTGGAAGAGCTATATCAATGTCAGAGACAAAAGTCTTACAGTGACTGCATCACTGCCGCAATCCTGCAGTTGCAGAGAAAAGTCCTGACACCCAGAAGGCTCAAACAGGGCCCCATGGATCTGCAAACTATGGCTTTCAACAAGGGAGAGCTGAAAAAAAAAAAATAAAAAAAAACAAGGAGAATTTCATTCTCTAGTGAAGCTGACRTCACATATACCATCTATCCCAGCCAGTCTGACTTTGCTCCAAACACTAGTTGTAGGCTGCGGCTGTCCCTTCCAGGGTATTTTTACTCTTCAAAAGGCAAAAAAGAAATTGCAAGTCTCAGTAGCTCTCATCAGCTGGAGCACTGCTAAAGATATTATGCTGAACATCGATGAATTTTTTATACCTTAAAGTAACTAGCGAAAGCACCTTCAGATAGAAATACTTTCATCTCCCTTACTGATTTTCAAGTCCCTTTCAAGGACAGGTARGAAGGTGTCTGGCTGAACAGAATGAGGAGCTCAAACGCCATGAGGAAGAAATAAACAGTGAGCGGCTGCGAGAGCAGAGGTGGGAGAGGGAAGACGACAGCGGTGCCCTGGGTACCAGGGCAATGGAAGGCAGAGGTGCTGCTGCCTCTTTTGCAGAGGTCTTTCTTACTAAATGACTTTTAATGGAGGAAATAACTGCTACTCTAAGTGATATCACACACACGGTATAAGCTGTAAGATTTTTACCAAGTAGGTGGCTTTTCYGTAAACTGAGCACTTGCGCTCAAAAGGCCATGTCCAATGCATAAATATATCAAAGCAATTAGTGTACTGTGCGGCATCTGAGAGAAGCAGGTATTTCTCCAACAGTAGGCTTGGATTCCTGAAGAGGCTGTAAAGTCAACTGTCACTCAGCCTGAAGGAAAACTTGTATTTTACAATTCTGAGTTAAGTTTAATTAACATAGAAGGAATGGTTTAAGTTCTTTTTCCTTAAATGATAAATGGACCACGGGATAAATCTTTTACACATGACTATGTTAATTCCTGCAAGGTGCAAATGCAGCCTCCACAGCTCTCCACACCTTGCACAAAGAACCCTTAATTCCGCACCCAGAGAAGTCTGCATGTGCAGGGAATTAGAAGACCTCTAACTACTCAAACATCTAAACTCATCAAAAACCTTGGAAACCCATATCAGTGGTTACTTAATCCTTCAACACAAGCCATCTCTTCCTTGACTTTAGGAAATCAGTATGTCATAAGCTGCCTTGACTTGGATATTCTGCAAAGCATTGTGCCATGATACAGCACTGTTACTTGCCATGCTCTGAATTTCACCCATATTSTCTTTTAGAGAGATTTTAACCGCCCAAGTTATGTTCCAAGCTTGAATATCTAAGAAAACACCTTCTGAAATTAGCATCAAAATAGCTTTCAAAATGAACAAAAAGCACATTTGTCTTGTGGAGCTGCTGCCTCAGATAGAGCCAATTGTTAATACACTGCCCAAGACTTACTGGAGAACTAGCTGACAAACCAAATTATCAACATATAGTCCTAAAAGGTCCTTCACCACTGTCCAATCAATCCAATTATTGAGAAGAGAGAGATTCTTTCTGGCACACAAAAACAAGAGCAGGGAAAGCTCTTTTATTATTCAATTTAAGTAAAATAACTAAATTAACATAATAGTCACTGCATTCATATAAATTCTTAATTAGGCAGTAAGTCACTCATTTTCTTTGCCTTCTAAAAGATTCCRTTTTTAATAAGTTTCTCTTTTGTATTAGGTACATCCTTCACTGCTGACASCTGTAGTTCAACTTTGGGTGAGAGAAAATTCCAAATACAGAAGAACCAAGACTGGAAAATTGTTTTTTTTCAGCAATAGCCCATCAGCAAAAGCAAACCTTAAAGTCGGACAGCAGGAAACAGAACAGAATCTCTCTCTACCCCAAGGAGAGCAATTTCCACAGTTTGGAATCAATAGTTACTTGCTTAGGACCTGAAAAAACAGCTTAAGTCAGCAATCAAAAACACATTATCACAAGACCCCATAGCAAAATGGTCCACAAACATTGTAGACAGAAGGGTATATGCAAAGGAAACAAATCGTTTCTGACAGATGTCTTTTTCTTAAATGAGTCCCTTATCATTTTACCGTTTCATATCAGATTTGCATACCATCTTTTTATTTAACTATACAGTTATATAGATGCTAACTAGCGGCTGAAAGTCCGATTCTAACTCACAATCTAAACTGCCACTTTATAATAGGGTTCTTCTTTGAATAATAAAAACCATTTAAAAATAAACTAGATGACATACAACACAAGAACATATTTTTGAAACCATARGATAGGAAAGGAGATGGCAACATATTCAATCTTATACTCGTGTTTTGCCATTTGAAGCCTCCGTTTCCCACTCTTACAAGTACATCTTAGCTATTTTTGTATTGCATCCTTTCAAAAATTACAGTACAAAATAACCTAGTCAGGTTCCTAATTTGTAGTTTCTGTGATTTACAGCTTTCTTGTTTAGACACCTACTGCATTCAGCGCTCCCTTTAGTCCTCAGTATCTCAACTTCGAGCTTTCTTAACTACCATTTTTCATTCTTCCTTACATGAAACCCTCTATATCTAATTTGGTTGTCTTTCAAAGAGACCCCTCATCAAACTTAAAAATTYTCCCTAAAACAAAAACAGAGCAACCAATTCAAAACCTTATATATAGATTTTCAGTGTTTCAGATTCTTTCAGATTTTATAATATAGTCTGGGCAAAAGATAAAAGATTTCACATATCCTAATATATGGACATAATATAGAAAACTGATGAAAAACATACACTGTGACCTTTCTTTGAGCTAGTCCTAATCAATTTTGCACATTTATCCTCCTATCTAGAGTACAACGTAAGTTGGATATTTTCAGTGCCATCTAATAACTGCAGGCATTCACTAAATTTCTGATCAGAAAAGAAGAAATGTGTGTTCCTTCAATAAGCAGTTACATCAAAATCACATACATCAGTCTCTTTGGACTTTCTGAAAGGTAGAAAAAAAACAAGCATTTGGCCTATCAAAAAGAAAATATTAATGAGAATTATGAAAAACAAAAATGGTACAGCTGAAAGTAAGATGGAATTTATAGCAATTCTAGTGCTTTTTCTACTTGGGAAGAAATGAAAATTACACTAGTGATCAGAAAGGAAAAGCTTTTACTCCTCATGAATTACAAAAGTGTTTTTTACCATCTTGCTTCTCTTAGGATCTTGGAAATGCGTAATGCCAAGCTCCTCACAAGGTGCACGGGGGTGGCTGTGATATATTCTTTCTTACACTTGCATTTCTCTCATGCACGCCTCATGCTTCACTTCAGGGGCTGAGCCCAAGAGAAGGCTCATGAAATGCCACATACACTTATCTTGTTATACACTGGTTTTTGGACCTTAATGGCTACAGTTGTTGCATGGTCTTTGATATGTGCATTAAAAAAAAAGCATTAGTAACAGAAATTTGAGAAAAATGAGGCTCCTGAGCCTGTTGACAATTGCAGAGAAGAAAGGACTACASATTTTGCAGATATTCACTACCTGATAGTGCTGAAATGCAAAACAGAAATCATTTGTGAAATGTGTATTACTTTCTCCACAACAAGAGAAAATTAAATATGAAATTAAACTTACAAATTAAACATAAATTAGAGAACTTTAACAATACCTAGTTAGACACAAGTACTATTAATTTCAGTGGAAGAAAGGCTCATCAGATGCGACAGTAACATAAGCAGGGACAGAGCTAAGCTCTTGGGTTCCAGGCCAAAATTTTCAAACCCAAAGCTCTAAAGGGGTCCAAAGTATAAATTTAGGTGTCTAAAATTAAAACATACTGTCTAGGCAGTCAACCATCTGTATCTTCTGGTTTACTTAAGAAAATGCATAGGCATTCAGCTAAGGGAAAACAAAAACAAATCACATTTTTACATACAAAATTCAGATCCTTACTTGAAGAGTTTGGGAATTCCACACATGCAGAATAACATACTGGACGACAAGCATCATATTTCTCAAAAGCTGAAAGTTGTGCCTCAGACACAGCTGTCYCCTTATTATTCACAACACTCTCAATATCAAATACTTCCTTCAAGAACTAAGAGGGCAGGTTTTATGGAGGCTTATCAAGTAAGATTCTTCATTTACCATGAAGACTAACACAAACAACTAATACATCTGATTGAAAGCTGTAGAACTGCCATTGTTGAAAGACGTAAAGAGGGGTTAATAGAATGAAGAGATGCAGCAAACTATCTCGTTCGAAAGAATAGAAAAGCATTCTATTTTAAAGCAAAATTATCATTTTTTATTCTCCTCTTTTCTCATTTTTTGGGGTAATTTTTATAGAGACAAAATAGAAACCCTCTTGCTGCCTGTCTCTAGTAAGTGAGTAAATAACAGTCTCAGAGAGAGATTAGAAAGAAGAGATCCATGATTAGGTGAGAAAACTATCCAGAAATTTGATTTCTTTTTCTGTTTCTGCTACTCACACCACAATATGATCCACTGGCCTACTCATGGATTATGACCACAGTTACAACTGCCTGTTCAAGCCATGGAGCTTTTACAGATCCTGGCTATAGAACCTGCCTCTACAGATGAAGCCAAGACACTGCAAGTCTGCACTTCAGCACCTGACATATCAGTCAAGGTGGTGATTAAGATAATACCAGTTAAAAATATTTTTAATGAAGCAGGAAACATTTTAATAATAATGAGGTAGCTCTGACACGATAAGCCAATAGCCACATGGCAACTCAGCAGGAAACACGAGCAGTCTCACCGCAGGGCATGGTGATTGAGTGCTTCAGGCCAGGCTTCATCTTCACTTCGGCAAGATGGGCTGTGCTCGGAAGCCCCGCAGCTGCAAGGTCGGATTCAGTTACCAACCCAGGTTGTCTCCATGAAAAAAAAAAAAAAGGAGGGAGGAGGGACGATTTCTTGGCCAATTCATTTGCCAGAGCTTGCTGCTAATAGTCCCTATAAATGGCATATTTTCCTATTTAAAAGGATAGAGGAGAAGGAAAAACAAACCCCCATATACTTAGCTTTATCAGATATACAGGGTTAACAACGTCAACAATTTTCTCAGTGTTCTTTCTTCTCAAAGATTATTTCCCCTACAGAAAAGGCAAAATACAGGGGGAAAATAGAATACGACATTTTTTTCCCCCCTATCAAAACAACTTCAGTGTTGTATGCTTTTATTATGCAAAGGTCAATCCCTGCCACCTTACAAAAAAAGTAAAATAGTTTTACAAGAGACTAATTAGTTGTAGTTTAGTTTCTTAGTCTCTTCAGCATTACAAATAAACAGGTTTTATTGAAAATGTAAAATTATGGGGCTTGATTTTCATTTAATATTGTGTTTTATGTACTAAATTATGCACACAATCTAAAAAGTACTCAGCTCAACAGTAACAAGTAGCTACTGTAAATATGTTTCCTCATTTTAACCACAGAGGGTAGTCTGGACAAACTGTTACGATACCTCCTGATTTTCAGATTTCCTTTGTTTAAACAGCAAATCAATAAGATATTTCAGTAGAGCTGTCGCTTTCAACTGGATGCTGCGTACTTCTTCATGTCTAAGACCATATGTGAATCCTAAGCAGAGAGCACCAAGATATTTATAAAAACTTGGGCATTTTGATGTTTCACCACAACCAACCAACTATTATTTCAAACATACAAGCTCTTTGCTCACAGAAATAAGCCCCTGGATGACAATACTGATGCACTTGAGGAACGYATTTGGACCTTGGGCCCCAATTACAGTAATGTCTTCTGTTTTGTTGGTCAGTCACCTCCAACCATTTCTCCTAGACGGATGAATCCAAGAACTTCAGTGAAATTTGACCTCACTCATTCAGCAAAAGAGATATCCCCACACTAAGATGTTACTTCAGATCAGCTAAGATGACATTTTTCAAATGGCACCAAGCACAGCTTCTCGCTTAAGAGCCAGGGCCTGCCCAGGGACCTCGGCAGGCAACGCGCAAGCCCACGAGGAGCAGCACAGCACAAATTGTCACCATTTTCTGCCTGTCCTTCTCATACCAGCAGCAACCTCCCAGCTGGGTGGGAAGCAGAGACCTAGTGAACACGGTGCTGGTGGCACAGCAAGTGAGTGCGTGCACAAAACCATCAAGGAGGGCAGAACCTCCTTGCATGCACTGCAGACRGCTGCTCGCTCCCTCTCACCTCTGACAGCTTGAATACTCAGCTTCCTTTTAGGTCGCCACAGCAGGCTGTAGGAAATCACCCTCAAGGGCTACTACCTGCTTCCAGTTTAAACTTTTTTTTTCCTCCATTATTTACAACATAAAAAAAAAAAAAATCAAAACCATAACCCAGAAAACATTTACATAAATATTATAGCTGCAGGTACCAAATAATTWGGGCTGCAATCACAAAAGTGCTTTGGTGGAAGGAAAAGACATCCTTTCAAAGGAAAAATGAATTTCATCGTGCTAGTTGCTACCTCACACGAAATGCAGCCTACTTGAAGCTGGAACATCAATCTAAAATGAAATTCGTAACTAATACCAAAAAGGCTATGAATCCATGAAAGAGCATCCCACAGTATTATTTTACCTCTGGATTTCCATTTCACAATATCTTGAGCAGAAGCAGGCAGAAGTATAAAAGCTCAGGAAAAAAAAAAAAATTAGTGTCTTGGGAGTTCACTTTCTGCTGTAACTGGTGAAAAGTCTCCCTAACAAGGTTATAAATGCAATATTRATTTCATTATGAAAGCTCCCATGCTATATTAATTTAGTTTCTAGTACTGTTACTGCATCTTTTCAGATGCACAAAATCTTAGCAGATAATTTCATTAAGAGCAAAGATCTGAGAACAGCAACTATTTTAAACAGATTGGGGACAACTCGGCTCAGAAGCACGTGTATTTATTAATACACTATCATTTGCTTTTGATTAAGAACACTGACAGAGGAAGCTATTAGGCTCTGCTACTGAAATTATGTCATCATCAAGGCCCTTGTGTATTCGCAAAGACTGCAAAAGATTAATGATATACTTCTTTATATAAGGRAGATATTCAGCGTTAATGACTTCACATAAACTCTAAAGCCAAACATGAAATTTAACAACTGCCCTATCCTATGATGTTACAAAAGACTTTTATTCCAAACAACTGCTGCCTTGGGCACTGTCCACAGTTCTGGTGCCAGTTCCCACAACAGCGCTAACAGCTTCTCCATTCTGGCCTTGATTCTGCAATTCCAGTTACACTTGCAGGCCTCAGAAGCCACCTATGGTCTCTTTAGTCAGTAGGAACCTTCTTTCATAGAGCAAAATTATAACACACAAACACATGTAAAATGAGTTATTTCAAAACAACTATGCAGAAGTTTATAAAACTAGTAGTTATTATATTACATTTACAAATAYTAAAATATTTATTTCAAAAGTTTTAATTCATTATGACTTGTGAAACTTGTATATACTTACCTCTTAACTAAGATGCCCTGCATACTGTCTTCTTTTAACCACGTTTTAACAGGAACTTTTAATTTCACCTGTACTCTTAATAATGAGAAAGAAAATGTAAAAAAAAGTTTGTTTCAACCACAATGATACACTGAAAATAAGTGTTTCAGAYAAGCTTTCTTCTATGAGTGACCATTGTTTACAAACGAAAGCAAACCCAGTGACTAGCATGCCTGGCAACTGAAAGACAAACTCACAACACTCCTGTAATAGGTTAAGATTCACAGCGTTGAGAATCAAGCSTGACTGGCTGCCAAGTCCAGCCTTCTGTTATATAACAACCATGAGGTAAATGAATTACCTGAAATTAACCTAAAATGGAAATGGGAAATCAAATTTACAAAACAAAGTGAGATCAAACTAAACATTTTTTAAACACTCCAAAGGATAGGAACACGCAGCAAAGATAGATGCTCTTCATATTGCTGAGTACACTGAATCGCCGGCCAAGCAGGTAAGGAAATACAGCATGAATGACTGGTGCCTTTCAAGAGATTTTCTCCAGCATGAAATTAAAAGAAAGGACATCACAGAATAGCACATATGATCAACTAGCCTGCCTAGACTAGGGAACACAGCCAACTGACTAGTACTCATAAATTTTTATTATCCTTATCAAAATGTAATAGATACTGAATTACATGGTGTTTATTTTAGATTACACATCCAATTTATCAAGACAATGCATCGCTATTTTCTCTCTCTGAAGTTCTTGMAGTATCTCCTACCTGGTTTCAAAGGCAAGTAATACAGATGCTCACAAAGTCATTAAAGAAAATACTGACTAATGCCAGACTTGAAACATTTCTGCATTTCTGCAGAACTTAGTTGTTTCTTCAAAGCTGGTGAAAACTTCCGCAACGAAAAAGCACAAATAGCATGTGAGCTTTCAGCTAAAACCGTTTGTCATTTTAGGCTGCCATGTGAGCAATATAAAATGCTTTCTTGCATTTTATGAGTTCTTTCCAAAAAAGACATATATGAACAGCAGTTTTTGATCAAATGCCTAAAGTTAGCAAACTTTCTCCTATATTCAGTTCCTGCTGCAACAGCAAGCAGCAGCACAAAGATTTCCTGACAGAACAAAGCACTTTTACCATAGCTAATGAAGGACAACACAACTGTAGGTCGGGATTTAGATAGCCACGTCTATCGGCAGGGAACTGTGTCCCCCCAAAGTACAGAAGGACAAAGGGTTAGGGCTGATCATCAGCTCCATTTTTTCTGTTATGGAAGCAATCTTTTGTATTGGGGTTTCATAGCATAATTGTTAACAAAGTTAAAACCTTCTTTGGCACTTTAGTCATCAGGACAAGAGTAAACTTTTAATAGATGTGTCCCAGGGGTCCAAATCCCCTCTGAGAAGCTGCTCCAGCTCTGCAGGACCTGCAGTGAGCTCTTCCAACGCGTCAGGGAGCTACAGGGACTGTCCGTACAATTCTCTCATTATTGGCTACTTGCATCACCAACTAATTCACTGCAGTGTCTTCCTCTCTCTCCTAAGCAGGAGAATTATCCCAAGCAATAATATAAAAGATTGAAGCATTCTGATACAAAGCACTAATCAAAGACTTATCAGACCTTGAGGGCTACACTCTGCTTTCTGTCACATTTAGTCAACTTCATCAACTCCTGTGATATTTAAAAATGTACAAGGACATATGACATTCAGGACAAATGCAGTAATTTGTTAGCTGCTAGCAAAATATCTAAAACGAATGTGCTTATACTTGACTGTAATACGTTTCTTGTAATACTGTGAAATCCTGCCACCAACTTTTTCTGTAAATATCACAAAGCCTCTTGTCTTATTTAACATGCATTATATGCAGTGACCCAATTTAACAGTGTAAGGCTTGAAAAAAAGAAGAGCTGTTAGATCCACCAATATATAATATCACTTCTTTCCAGCTACACATGCAGTAGGAAGGTGCGGAAGCAACACACAAGTAACATGTCTTATTAACATCTCTTTGCATCTAGTTATTCTATTAATCAGATCATAAGCTTTTATGTTTTCTGGCCACTCAGGAATTAATTAAATAAATAAATAATAAAAAACCTTTCTGTAACCTATTGTAGAAAGGGATGTCTCAAACATTTTTAAAGGCTCTGGTCATTCTCAAAACAGATACATGAGTAKCTTTTCTATGACACAACAGAACTCATACTCCATTTGGGAAAATTAACCTTTACCTCTCTTCATTGCAAGAGTAACGTATAGCACATCCCTTCATCAGAACAACTCCCAAGTTCAAAAAAATTGAACTTTTTTTTGGATAATTCTTTTTGCTATTTGTCAATTGCTCATTCTCCTAAAACATGTACCTGTAAATCCTCAATTCTATCTTCAACAATCTCTTTCCATTCTTTCAAAAACATTGTAAACTCTCTACTAAAAATAAACATACATGCAGCTACTTTATTTCACTTTGTTACTTAAGCTGGACGATCAAATAAAGGTCATGTTTGGCATGAACATCTGTACAGAAAATAGGTTTTGCTTTCCTGTTTATCTTTCAAACATCAGCAAAATCTGTTCTTACAAGTTACTGCATTTAAAGAGGGAGAGGAAAAAAAGAAAAAAAAAGACTGTAGACTAAGTTTCTAATTTAAAATTGTACAATTAGAATGAACACCATGTTGAATTTCTCATGGTGTGATGGTTAAAACAAATAAGGTTACCATAATTTCAGTTTTGCTTCCTGGAGCATTCTTCTAGGTCTCAGGATTTCACCATACGTCACTGAATCAGCAATAAGTTCACCCCCTCTTAAGGGTATGAAGTATACAGTGCAACTTTGGGAGGGGTACAGGTTCAACAGAAGTCTATTCACTTATCTTCTCCCTTCAAACAAAGTAGATTTTCCATAGGCTTATCTAAAAAAGAATAAATTGCARCATCTATTCAAGAAAGAAATAAAAGGCAAAACATTTTGCACAATTATACTTTGCTCTAGTATAAAAAGAAAAAAAAGAGAAAAAGTGAGTGAAGTGCTAATACATTGTTTGAAGTAGTAGAAATAGATTTTTAATAGATATTTGTCAAGAAGATTTAAAACATCTGGGACTATAACTTGAAGCCTTCTGACAGCAAAAGGTTTTGCTGTTCCATATGTGAACCAAGCGAAACTCACATGCTGGCCAGCTACTGTTTCAGCATTTCAGCTTAAATTCTGCAGTACTAATGTCAAGAAAATGTAGTTTATCAGCACAACCATTCCCTCTGAGGATATCTTCTGCCAAAGACTCAACTTCACAACTCAATAAAGGATATTTCTTAGCATCGCTTTTCTATAAAAGGAGGTCAACCTCTGTTCCACAAATGGGACAGGTACTGAGATCTGGAGGGTTTGGTTCAAGTTCTACACATCATGTTGTCCTGTTCCCCAGACCTATGTGTCTCAAACACCATCAATTACTCCTCAGGGAAGTGACAGGCAAAGTCCTCTTCTCCTTCACGGCTTGCTCTCAGATTTCGTAGAGGAAAAATAGTTTAAAAAACAAACCAAAACAAAAATCTTAAACAGCTTCTTGTTTTATGCATCACTATAACTTCTCTAAGATAGTATTTCGAGGCAGAAAACAGTCACAGTGTCATTTATATCCAGAACAGCACATAACATTCAGAATAAAATTGCGTGATCTGCAAACCTTCCTCACAAAAATAAACATCTTGCTAGGGAAATTAAACTTCATTATAGTAAGGAAAATTATTCCATATTTTTCTTTAACAGCTGTAAATATACACCTAGTGACAACTGGCCTCAGAAATATCTTCTTCAAGGAGGGCATCCTCATGTTTTAGAATGAATAAGAAAATACTTGTCTATTAAATAGGAGAGGCATGTGGAATGAAAGCTAACAACTGAATGGTTTTTGAAGGATTTTTTTCCCCACCATTTTCACCAACACTATAAATTTAAGAGACAAAACTGGAGAAAGGAAAATGATAACGGCTCTGTTTCTCAAATTTGTATCACAAAATGTCAAGAGATGTTCAGCTAGATGCAAACACCTCATCAAACATCGATGGTTACAAGTGAGCTGTTCAGGCATGAATATTCATGTCTTGTGAGAGACGTTGTCAGTGATATCTATTTCCATGTTAATAGAGGTCTGCACTTCACCAGCACCGCCTTTTGTGTTCCTAGTTGCATAGTCCAGTCACCYGAGCTGCTGAGAGCAGCCAATCTAGCAATACTGCAACTGGATGCACATCAGGTGTTCCAGTATGAGTGCATATTACTTATCTTCTGAAATGAGTGTATCATCCTTTTGTGGTCACAGTACTACCGGGCCTGCACATAAATAATACATCATAGCAGAAAGGTACATGCACCAGTAACTCAGGGCCTTCAGAACACACAAATACACTTGCTTAGAAGATTCCCTCATGTACAAGGAATAAAGAAATGAGAAATCAAATAATAAATAGCGAGTGTTAACTACAAAAAAAAAAAAAAAAAAAAAAAAAAAAAAACCACTATTTCACACAGACTTGGGCCCCACTGCAAAAATATTGTTAGTTCTCCCAGTCACAAGTCCATAGATTCAATTCCCAACCTAACAGCCTCTGTCTGGCCCGCTCTCTTTTGCCAGTTGCACAGGTTCCGTCTTTGAAGGATAAATGAAAGCAGAAAAGGGCAGATGGATGAAGTGACAGAAAGAGAGGCTGCTCCAAAGGTGATGTAGCCCAGGCAGAGACATCATGATAATGAACTCGCTACAAACAGCACAACTGTAGGCTTTATGTTGCTACTTTTTCTTCTCTGTGTGCTTTTATGTAATAACGCTGGAAGAAATTTGTTGATCAGAAAGCATTACAAAACTCTATAAAAATAGACAGGATAAATAATAAACAGGATCTTCTTCAACGGAGGATAACTGTACAATATTTATCTATTTAGTGACCTCAGTTTGGAGTCTTAAGGATGTCTTGGTATGCTTTCAGAAATAAAAACATGAGAGAAAAATTAAATCAGTAAAGCAATTATGGGAAACTTCTGCATGAAGGGGATCCACACGAGCACAAACAACTTCTCCCAACCTATCTGAAAATCTGCCTCCAGATATTTAGCAATGGACAGGAGAAAAACAAACAAACAAAACAAACAAAAACTCTACCATAGCACAGACATGAAGGAAATTTTCGATTAGAAACAGACATATGTGAGTTCTATGTATCTGAAGTCCTAACATAATGCATTGATATGAGGAAGCCTGAAAGAACAAAACTGTTTATTGCTACACAGTTACTAAAGGACCTGACATTTCAAATGCCTCTCACCCAGTACAAGTCATCCACAAATATATGACTCAAAAATGCATTTAGTCATGCAGGTCTTCCAACAGAAGTGACATTACAAAAAGCAAAGTATTAAAATACTCAATGTGGTTTTTCTTGTAATGTCAAAACAATATACAATAAGAAGCTGTGAAAATAGCTCATGGGATCTAGGATCCTTGTGGCAATCTGTCACTCAAACCTGGATGTATCACATACAGCATCTGTTATTACTATCTAAAATTCCAAATTTTCAAACTAACTTCCAAATCTTAGACTTCTCAGTTCATAAATACTCAAGCATCCTGGTACTCATGGCTCAGGAAAAAGTTACTACTTTTGAATGGCACTTAACAAACAAACTAGAGAAAAAAAAAAGTAACAATGTCATCTCCACAGCCTGCAGACACTTCATCCATCTGAATTTATTCCACGTTGTCCTCATGGACTTATGTTGTGTGAAGCACTACATTGTGTATTAGTTCTGTCAGCTTGTGCCAAAGTGGGAGTTTCTCCTCCAACTCTTACGCAGAAGAACTTGCAGAATCTCTGCTGCATTAAGGAATGCTTGATCCTGCTTTCCATGTTTGTGTCTTAAAACAGAAGAATTTCTAAAAATGTTAAGACATCTATCTCACTCAAAAAACAAGTTTTAGAGAGCTGCACCCTTTTGCAAGCTACAACTCAAAATCAGCATTTACTAGCAGTCCCTTGCCTTGCTAGGCGATTCTGATAGGTATTCAAAGTTACACCATTTGGGGCCTTGATATATATTTAATCAGGAAAATCCCATGTACTGGGCTTTCCAGAGTAGCTTTCTGTGACATTCTTGCCTTTTTATAGACTGAAGGGACGTTGAATTTAAAATCTGCATAACTTGAGGCAGACAACCCCTTTGCAATGTCAGACTTCCCAATAACAGTTCTATGATTACTCCAAGTGCTAAACAAGCACTGTCTAATGGACACACTCATCGCACTTCTTTGCTGAAAGGAAGTAAAAAATACCTACTGTATTATTTTTGAAAGAAACTACAGTTAAGTAACCTAACAATCTTGCAGCAATCAGTGCTGCAAGAAAGGCCTCTAATCCAACTCCCTGAGACCAGAGGAAGTCCATGGAATGACTGAATTCTCTCTTATTGCTTAATATTTAGACAGGACCATTACAACAACATTGACTTGTTCTGCCACATAACACAGCAAAGCAACTCATTAAATAATTCGGGAAACACTGGAAAAACAACATAAGCAGAATTTTATTCCTACTAAAGGTGCTGAAAAATGAAAGAGAAAAATAGAAAATATTTCTTCATGTTGACTTTCTAAACAGCAATGATTATTTTACCAGTTTCTATGGCAGTATCACCATGGCAGCTAGCCATTTTAATCACAGGCATTAGAACACATTTCTGATAAGATTATAGCAAGGGCTTAGAAACATATTACATCTCCTGGCTATAGACAGAAGTAAGAACTTTGTTACAGGTCAGATGTCACTAATGGCATCAGCAGACATCACAGTTAGAAACGCAGTGTTTCCAGCATCTAATTAAAGGAGATAAAACAATGCAGTGTTTCTTACATTAAATTCTGATAATAGTAGTGGAAATATAAGCAGTATAACCAGAAATGAGAATCATATTTTTTTTGCTCACTTTCTACATGGATTTTATCTCTTTTTGGGGTTAAGCAATCAATATATACTGCAGTTTGACCATATCATAAGGCCAAGAGAATACAAGTGAGAAAAAGAAATACAGTATAGAGTGCAAAATACGACAACAGATTTAAAAAGTGGTTACCTTACTCTTATTAAAAAAAATCCATTCTCTGTAGAGGTCAAAAGTTTTTGAGGCATGATCATAATCAGAAAGAATAACTCAGCATGAATGACAAAATTGTAAACATATCACGTGAAACACTCAAATTCTGCTAAACATACCTTGAATTATTTGCAGATACGCTTGTTCTTAAAAAGAGTCCTCTGAAGGTAATTCAGAAAAAACTTCCAGCAACCATTTTTTTTTGCATTTTGTCTTAAGTAGTTAGTGCTACACTTCAACTCTTTAAACAAGTGTTTGCCATTTTCTTACACGTACAGTATGACAGCAATAACTGATGATTTTTGAAGAACCTTCCTCACTGAAAAACAACTTCAACTGATTTAAGCTAAGAATTGCTATCTTTATATGCAATTTTTAAAGCAACAAAAACTGAAGCACGTGGTATGTAAACTAGCTCACCAAGCTTACTGCATTCAGAAGATCTGAACCAAATATATTGTATTTAAAAATAACCAACCCTAAAATGAAGATATACTGTAGGAAGACTTAAATGTCATGAGGCTTAAGCTATAGGAAAGCATTTTTATGTCAATATTTAGTGCGTACCCAATAGCAAAGGCTGAAGGTAAACTTAACTGTGCTACTGTTAAATACACGTTGAAGTAGCTATTCTAAAGCACAGGAATAAAAAACGAGAACAAAAAAAACAAACTAACTTTAGATCAAAAAGCAAAATGAGCCATTCCTAATACCATCAGAATGCAATGACAGCATGTCCAGAGCCAATATTTGCCACTTGGTATTTAGGAAGACTTTTTAGACTTCATATGTGGGGATCAATAACATTCTGTTAACAAAACTGGCCTTGTGGCCAAGGTGGCCAAAGGGATCCTGGGGTGTATTAAGAAGAGCCTCTCCAGCAGCTCGAGGGAGGGCATCATCTCCCTCTGCCCTCCTGAGGCCACATCTGGAGACTGTGTCCAGCTCTGGTCTCCCCAGTACAAGAGCGAAGAGCAACTACTGAAGAGAGCTCAGCACACGGCTACAAAGATGAGAAGGGGCCTGGAACATTTGCCCTATGGGGAAAGGCTGTTTATAAAGACCTTAAGGGAGAGAGTGAGGAGGATGGGGCAGCCTCTTTTCAGTGGTGGCCAACAGGACAAGAGGAAACAGCCACAAACTGAAGTACCAAAAGTTGCACAGGGACTTAGGGAAAAATTTCTCGACAGTGAGGGTGACAGAGCCCTGCAACAGGCTGCCCAGAGAGGTTGTGGAGTCTCCTTCCCTGGAGATCTTTAAAACCCACTTGGATTCAGCCTGTGGCACGTGCTCTAGGTGACCCTGCATGTGCAAGGTTGTGGACTAGATGATCTCTAGAGGTCCCTTCCAACCTCAACGATACTATGATTTTATGAAAAAGTGGGAAAACTCACCCCTTGTGGAAAAAAACAGCAAGTCTCAATTTCCTCTCTAAATTACACTAGAGGTTTGATTTTTTGATCTACCTAAAAGATTTTTCATTTTCTTGTACTGGAATTTAAGACTTTTTTTTCAAAATAAAATGCAATATTACAAAATATTACATAAAAATTATAATCCTTTGTTTAAAGTTAATAAGCTAATCCAGCAATGAAATGAATTCTCAGTTCAAAAATAAACCTTAAACTTAAACAATGAAAAGAGACTGAATTGACACGCTACTTAAATATAAAGCATTTATAAACTGAATTCAATATGCAAGAATTCCTCTACTTCAAAAGGCCTGACAAGGGTCCATCCAAGCAATATTTAAAAAGGTAAAGACATGATCATAACCTAAAATTGTTATAATACCTAAACAGTACTGATTTCTTAAGAGACAACGATCTAAAGGAAAGAGAGAATAWGATTTGACACATTTCATGACTGGCTTTTCTCTTCAAAATACTTTAAGCAGCACACAAAGAAACAAAAAATACTCATCAGAGATACAGTGACGCTAGGAGAACTATGGAAAACAGCATCTCAAGTCACAACTCATGTATCTCCAGTCTCTGCATGCTCATTAGGTTTTCAATTTTATTCCCTTGTGTCAGCACTTGGGGAAGGACAGCTAAATAAATAGACCAGAAAATATCTGATAGTGAAATAGCTGCATTGTTATACTTACAGGCATATGCTAACTAATCTATCTTTAACAAAATAATTGCTAGCAAAGAATACAGACCATTTCTACCATTTTAATGCCATTTGGCTTCCTCAGTCACGCGTCATGTACCGTTTTAGCAAACCATCAACAAGGAAGTATGTGCGTAGCATGACACCCAGGCATCCTTCCCTCTTGAACTGATAAACTTCTACTTTTATAGTATAGATATCTAACTATGCAGATAATCTAGATAGCCAGGCTAATTGCCCAACTTCCCCGTTGTTCTACAACACTGATTCATTTGCCCAGAAGGTCCTTTTACCACGTAGCTCTGTGCTTTGGTGCAGATATCTATGAACACATTTGTATGGCTATGCTGTGCATATTGGGAACATAACAACTGTAAGTGGACTGGCAGACTACAACACTGTCTAAAATCCTTTTCTATTTCTTTCTGTCCTCTATTTAGTGATAGTTGCACTTGCTATCTTAAGAGCTGGCCATTTCCTTCATTAGGAGGTTACATTTAATTTTTGCTTAATACATGCCCAAGGATATTACATGAAATTCAAACCAAAGATTCAGATTTTACAGAATATTTGGGGAAATGCATAATATACTAAACAGAAGACATTACTGAAGAAAGTGAGGCTTGTGGTCTGAGTGTCTGGTGACCAATATGCTGCAAGTTCTCTCTCGATCATTCCCCTCTTCTAGCTTCCTCCAGGAAACATATACAGGAATATATATGCCTTACCTCAAATAATGCTCCTGCTCATGTTAAGGCTACAAAAGCTACTACATCTTAAAGCAATAATAAGCTAAAATACAGGATGAGACAATACAATGACAGACGTGTTTTTAAAGCTCTTATATCTCTCTGAGGTAAATAAAATATAAAAAAAATACCACGTTTAATCTTTTTTTTACTCCAAAGAACTCCAGTGAGACTAAATGAGATGAAAATACCACGGAGATGAAATTTAAACCAAACAACTCAGTGAGCAATATGATCAATTACAATATAACTATTCTTAAATAATAAAATTCAAGCCTTCATTACATTCTTCAGATATTATAGGCTTTCTACATATAATAATTTGGCCATGTAAAACAGATGTTTCAATTTTTATAAGTGCAATAAGAAAAACTACGGCAATGATCAGTATAGTGGTTGTGCTGGTAAGATAAGTGTTTATACTCCAGCCCAACAAGGCTCTGCAGAGATCCTGACCTGGAGGCCACTGAACATCCGTTCAGCCCCTGCCTTTTTGTGGAGGTTGCCAATGTGACTGCAAGGGAGACTGACCCAGCCTGACGAGAGCTGCAGGGGCAGCCTCACTAAGGCCGCTCTGCTGCTCATTCCATACTCACTCAGTCTTCAACATCCAGCCACTATCATCCTTATCCACATCTGCCCTGGTAAACCAAGATCACAATCTTCTAGGTCTAGGTTCCATCTCCCCTCTACTGCCCTTTTTTTTTTGAAAATGGATGCTGCATGCGTTATTGAACGATCAGTTATTTTTTGCTATATACATAGCAAATTTTTAGACAGGATTCTTCCCCTGTCTGACAGTCTTTAACATTTATTATACTAAATACAAAGTAAGCCTCCATGAAGACAATTGAGCTTCTTATAAACTGCAAACACAGAAATACGGTAGCATTAAAGATGATTCAAGAAAATATCACTTCTATTCCACATCATCTGAAATTCTGTATATCATCAATTCTACTTCTGTATTCTACCCCATGACTAATGTTACTAGCTTATCAAAAGGATACAGGCTTGTAATAGAAGGTATCCCAGAAAAGCTAGCTGGGGATATTCAACTAAATTGCACACTCACATGGGGAAACTTCAGCAGCACATGCTTCCCGGCCAAAACCTGGCTTTTATCCACAGAAGCAGATAGACTGTATAGTCAGTTCACATCAACAGCACAAAATGGAGCCAGATACAGGCTCGACTGTTACCACACTACTATTTTAACAGCACATCATAAAAAAAGCAACACTTCGCCCACTCACGGCATTTCCAATCCCATATATACACATTTTGCTCTAAAGCTTGGCCTTAATCTTTTCTAGAAGCAATGTCAAAAAGATTTAATAAAAATTAAAATATAGGCCAAATTTATCAGATGTTAGTGCCTTGGATGCAGAGTTCAGAACGGTATGGTCCTGTGATGTATCTTAGACATGATTCAAGTCATATACGTTCTGCTAAGCAACATATTTTCTACCAACGCAGTACAATTTACTTGCCCTGATCACCCCCTTGAAATACTTGTCTGTGGTGCTGAAGGTCAAATGAAAATTGGGAAAGGTTTCCTTCCATTCTTGTTCAAGCTGTTTATGTTTGCATAGCACACCAGGAATTGTAGCACTATTGAGGCCTTGGGACAGGATACTCAAGAGTTTAATAAATTATAACATTGTTATAAGCAGCTAATTTAAGAATCCATCTGAGAGACAGGAGAAGGGAGCGTTCCCTCTGTCAGTATGGAGCTGCGTGTGCCCACAGGGCCGGCGGGATGTTGTGCATGACACTGACCAGCAATGGGGAACTTAGTGTGACACAACTACGGCACAAGTAGCCAATAATTCCTTTATTTTCAGCACTTTGCCATAAGAAGCTTGGGATCATTATTTCATAGAGATASTTAACTGATCTCTAGAAAGGACTTTAAAAAGCATTCCTACCTCCAGGGTAATGATAGGCATAGTGAGCTTTTTAAATATAGATTATGTAAGGTAGCGTGCTTCTCTGCATTACAGTTTTATATGCATAATGATATCTTACTGCACAGTATTTCACACTATAAACTCTAACGGATGCTTATTCACACAGATTGCTTTTGATAGCTCTTTCAGAGTGAAAGCAAGTGTCACCCAAAAATTTGATATAAATCTGAACAAGGTCGATTCCCCAGATATCCTGGTTAGGTCCAGGAGCTGCAGGAGGAGACCATCATCTGCCCAAACCGGCCTCGAGCCCGAGAGGATGGGCTGGCAAGACCGGGGAGCTCCTTCCACCAGATCACGCTGCAAACGCGGGAGCGCAGCCGGGCTGGAGCCTGCAATGCAGAAGCCCTTCCCGGAGCTCCTCAGTGAGTCGAAGCGGGGGCAGAGCCGCGACTTGCCCGCATCCCCGCCACAACCCCCCGGCGCACGCAGCTCCCAGCCGCGCGGGGGCTTCGCTGCAGCCGGCAGAGCGGCGGCGAGAGCAGCCGCAGGCCGGGGCAGCGCTGTGGCCGCGCCGGGCCCGCGCACCTGGGTCCTCCCGCTCAATGACAGCAGCCCCTGCCAGACACTGGCCGGGAGCGGGGGGAAGCAGCGCTTACCTGCTCCCGCTGCACCTCCCGCATGCGCTTCCTAACCCAGCTCCATCTCCCTGCGAGCGGGAGCAGGAAGGCGGCCCAGGCGCTGCCGGCGCCTTCAGCTGCTGCTCTCCGTCACCGCGCTGCCCCCGCCCGCGCCGTCCGGCCCAGCGGCCGCTTCTCTCTCGCCCGCCCGCCCTGCAGACGGTTCCGGCAGACGGAGCGCGAGAGCCACCTCCCGCCGCCGCCTCTTTCCCATGAAGTCACCGGCCGCAGGGCCCTCCCCCTCGGCCGCCCGCAGCGGCCCCGGGCGCCGCGCTCCGCCCCCGCGGCACCGGGCCCCGCGCCGCCCGCGCCGCAGAGGGCTCGGCCCGCGCTGCAGAGCGGTGGCCCCTCCGGCAGCGCCTCGCGCCGAGCTGCGAGGCGAGCCCAGAAGGTGCCCGCGGCCGTCCCCGCCCTGCGCGCGGCCGGCAGCTCGCAAGGCGCCGCGGCTCCCGCTCGGGGCTCTGCACCTGCCCTTGGTTCGACGCTTCCTGTTAGGAGCTGCTCTAGCGATGACACGAGCGGCTACTTCAGCCTGCGGCAGCTTCTCCCAGCTCCTCGCACCGGCCGTCCCGTACACCCACGGCTGTATTACAGATCCGTTAAAATCCCGTCTTGCATTTCCATTCCTCTCATAACACGTACATTAGAAAGGAAAATAGATTAAAGGATATGCCTGCAGACCGACCTGAGCGTTCTCTTCTTCCCCACTTAGGACTACAAAGAGAAATACGCAAAACCAAGACAGGAGGCAGAATGAGTGGGTTAAAAACAGAACTGCAGGTACAAGGATACCTTGCCAAGATACAAGGATACTCCTCCTCCACAAAYGGTGCGACTTGCTACAGGTGACAGGCAATCATAGACTGATGTAGCAGCACTGACACTTTCAGGACTCATCAGATGTAAATGAAGTGTCATAAAACGTTTTGCACCAGCACCGGCACATCTGGCGGCATTGTGCATTACCACTTGCACATCATTAGTATATGCTTAGTGATTAGGGAAGAATAACAGATCCATTACTTACAGCCAAAGTCTCTATTAGAGCCCGAAAATCAACAGAGGACAGTGTTGAAACCCCCCAAAAAGTCTTACCTTACTTTTGAAAACTATAAAGTTTGTTACATAGTTGTTGAGAAAGGAAAAAACTAAAAATGTCAAGAAAAAAATCCAGTTTTTCCATATCTAACRTTGTGATGCAAGTGCAATTGACACCTTGCTTTTGGTATACATCCCATGTCAGGCAAAGAACCACTCAACCACTTTTGCTCACAACTATATTTAGATCCACCTCTTTATAGTATTTCTAGTATTTCTGTATATCAACACCGAAGAAAGGGGGGAAAAAAAGGGAGGGGGGAGGGAGCAACAAATTATGATGGACCTTATATCTAAATGGTAAACACAGTTTGCAATATTCCTATCACTGCTAATATCAGTCTGTGAGGTTGTTACAGTGATTGGATATGAATAGACAAACATCACTGAGTTAAGTTTTCAAATATTAGTATGACATATGTGCTCATACACCAACAGAAAACTTTTCAGACGCTCTAGCTTCATCTAGTAAACATACATAGTACCTAAAAAAAAATCCATCTTTGACTTTAGTCATTATTGATGGTGATTCTGTAGCAGTATTTCTAATGAAAAAAAATCTCTTTCCACCATTCTGTTTAGGCAAATTAATTTAACATATAAAATTCACAGAAACAGTTTCAGTATTTTTCTGGAAAGTCTATAAAAATTTTAACTCTAGACATAAATGGAATCTGAACCCCTTCTCAACTCCTTTGAGGCTGACTGCATGAACTCTGCTGCTGACACTACGCTTCATGTTGAAAAATTACAAAGCTTCTGCTGGAGTTCCCTAGCAAATTGACTCTCTTCTCTTCCCAGACAAAAATAAACAAACAGATAAAGCCAAAAATAAACAAAAAGCCCACACCCCATAGCCCAGCTGAGATGAGGAGGACATACTCAAGCCACAAATATCTTAGATGACCCTGTAGGAACTAGAACTAAGAGGAAATGACTTCTTTACTTGAGTGATTTTTATCTCATTGGAAAAATACAAGCAAAAAACTCACAGAAACTTTAATTTCATATAGATTGTCATCAACCCTTTCACTTCTGAATTCCATGTTTTTTGAAGCATGTATTCTGACAGCCAATCATGAAGGCAGGGAATGAGAAAAAAAAAGTATATATATCTCAATCTGGTTACCTCTTCCTCCTTCTTCTAGATTAYGAGACTCGTGCCCACAAGAGGTTGGCCATTTCCCAATTAATTGATTTTCAGAAAGTGATTCTTATTAGATGCCACTGCGATTACCAGTATTTCTTACCAGGTGATTATTTTTATCACTTGTTAATTCTGGAAATATCTATCCAACACAAACACATTTTTCTATCAAGACGGCAAGGAAGTTTATTTCTCTTGTCACTACAATCAGGTTATTATTTTATAACTTAAGAACAGATTGTTGTAAGCCCTGCAGAGGCTTTAAAAATCATACAATACGGTTCCCGGCATTCCCAAGCAGACTGAGAAGTGCCACCCACACCATTAGCAACACTTCTTTTATACCCTCAGGCGAGAATATTCTTAGGTGCAAGTTTCGGAGGTAATTCTGCAGTAAAGAACTGGCACCCAACAGAAACACTCAAGCACTAAGGCCAGACACTTCTGTACTGGAATCTACAGGAAATCTGCAGCATCTTTGATGCTTTTTGAAGAGAAATGAGATCACTTTGGATCTCTCTCAGGATAGCCAATTTAGGACACTTCAGCAGTACCTGACCGAATCAGCTCGTTACTCACAAAATGGTCTTACTGTTAAAAAGGTTAGGCATTACAGAGTACCACAAAACTACACCCTGTGGGTGAGCAGCCTAGACCTAGGAACCAATAATGTCAACAGGACAGTTATATTTGCTTTATAGAAATCTACTTAGAGAGCTGTGCAGAAAAACAATATATCCAACTTCTGTGTAACTATCATGGCATGCAGAAAAGGTCTGGAAGTTGTTTGTGACAGACTAAGGTGACATAATTTTCCAGTTTGCTATCAACCTGAAAAGTCAAACAATCAGTGTTCTTCCCAGAAGTGTTGCATAACTATCAGAGAGAAAGTTTACCTCTTTAGTAGTAACCATGCTTTTGCCTGACACTTGAGGAGCTGACTAGCAGAGCAACCACACCTACAAGAAAAGAAATGAGATGAGGAAAAAAAAAAGAAAAAAAAAAAGGAAAAAAAACCCAAAACTCTCAAGATCTCACTGAACAAAAGGGCATAAAGCATAAAATTTACAATTCATGCAAGAAAATAATTGGTTATGAAACAATGAGAGTGAACCCTTAGAAAAGCCAATTCTGTACAAGGGGCAATAATTTTCTAGCAAACTTTGAGTTGTTTTCAAGAGGGAATTACTCTTGTGCTATCATTACCACTCAGACATCGGGTATATCCATTTACCAAATGAATGAACAAGAATGGAAGAATATCTGACTGCACCTCTGCTCTCCACTGAATTGCAAGCTCCTTATATATTTTTCACATCCATACAAAGGCACAACAATACTGCTCTAAAAATCATAGAATTAACTAGTAACCTAGGGACATTTCATTGGATTAGAAAGGAAATAAACTGCTACTTTTAATAAATAAAAGCTTTTACAAATTCATAAAAAAATAAAGTGGATATTTTCTACTCAACCTTCAAGAGCCTTTGAAAGGGAAAATAACAACAAAAGTCAAGTCTCTTCGAAGTAGAGATAATGTCAGAAGCAGCTTAACACTGAAAACCAAGATAAACTTTCTTCTGAGTTATTGTGCCAAGTCTGAGAATTGTACCTAAATAAAAGAGCAGAAACTAGAGAGACTTAGAAACATGTAATAAAACTACTACAGGCAAAGAAAAAAGAGGTAAGGTTGGTATCAATCATGACTTCTAATAGCCTCACAACTGAGTTTCAAAGGAATGTTCCAGTAAAATGAACCCCACTGCTTACAATTGAGACTCTACCCTCCCTTACAAAGCAATAACCACTGGAACTCTAATTCACAACACACCTGAGACCACAGATTAGTACAAAGATAGGACAACCTGCCAGCTCTCCAATTCCCAGAACTGCCTACTGGCATTAGGTGCCAAATTTTCACTGAAATGTTTATAAGAATAAAAATATTCCTAATAAAAGTAATATAACCACCAGTTTATTAGAGGAATTATTATAAGCATCCATAACAGGAAAACATTAAATTGTTAAAAGACTGTCCTGTCAAGAGAAGGACACTGCTAAAAGGACCTTGGTTCATCTCCCCAGCATATCAGTCTTAAGGGTTTGATATAAGGTGAGGCATTCTTTGTGGTATAACTTGGAACACACACACGCACACACGTTTTCACTGCTAAAAATTCTTTACAGGTCTCCATCCTGTTTTAAGCACATACACCTGAAAGGAAAAGAAAACAAAGCATCTGCATTTTGTCTTTATTCCCTTTTGCCATCACATTGACCTGAAATACCCCCAACAGCCAAAAATTATTGCTAAAATGGTTGCCAAAGAACTGGGAGAAATTCCTTGCCTGTCTGCTCCCCAGAAAGACAGTACTGCTGCTTGGCAAGCACAACCCATGTTTGGAATGTGTTGGCTTGTCTGTTTGCCCAGGTGTTGACTACTGGCGCTGCCCCAACCCAAGTCCCTGCCAATTCTCTCCCCCACTAGACCAGAACATAAAAGTCATGTCCTCTCCTACCAATAAGGATATAATAAACTTACTMAATACTAACAGGTATTTAGTGTGCCCCTATTTAGTGTGCAGCAGGCTATATGCAGATCAAATGCCTTCACAAAATACATTTGAGCTACAGATCCCACAGAATGGGCTCCATYCTCCACATCAGGCTCATTTCCCACCCAAGCAAATCCTGCAGGACTCCTCAAAATATGAAGATTGACATTCAGGAATTTTAATAGAGAGTAGCTATTGTTATCAAATACTAAACATTTCATATCACAAATATATTGTTTTGCTTCTGCTTTCTCACATGTGCCAGCACATCTACCTGGAGTCTCCTGGCTATGGTGCTAGTGAGGTGTGACACATACTACACACCTCTGCCACATGGAACAGCTTCTAGCTTATGCTCACTGTCTGCAGGGTCTGCAGTTCTGAGCCCACTACAGGAGAGTGGGGCTAATACTGATCCTCACAGCTCTGTGGGGTTGAGACTACAGCTTCCACATGTGCACACACGCACATCCTGGCTTTCAGAGCGACTCCAAGAAAAAGAAATCTCAGATATTTAAAAGGATTCATCCCAGGCTTGCAACTACTTGTGTCTTACAGTGGGTTTCTCACAACATGCTGTCAGACAGGTCTCAACATACAGCACACAACACTGGCAGAAAGCGTCACAGGGGACTGGCCAGAACGCTGCACATTTATTCCAAAGATATCACTGTTATAGAYTTGGAGATGTAGGTCACAGCTGTCCATGGGGATTCTTTTTTAAGATCATTATTTTACTGGAGTTGCACACAAAAGAATGAAATCAACTTGTTAGGCAGTTTCCCTTTCTGGAGCTCAGCTTTTTTGGGTCTAGAACTGCCACCCTATTGCTCTGAGACTTCTACATTGCTCAGAACCTGAGCAGGGGGAGAAAGCAACACATACCACAAGAGAAACAATAGCACACATTTCATGCAATGTTCCAGTACAGACGGAAGAAGCATTTGCTGCAAAATAAAGGAAAACTTTACCTTGACTTGTACCAAAATGCACCCACTGCACCTATCAGTGGGAATCATACAGTAAGAATGACATCCTCCCATGATGTATCCTCACTGGACTGTACAATGAGCACTCTTTAAGAGTTCACCTATATTGATTCTCCATCTTCCTCCTATTTCCATTTTCTTCCTCCCACTAGATCATAACTCRACAAACACATGAAAAGGTCCACACAAGCTAAGTAAGTGTGCAGGCTTCTGAGTCCTTAACTCACAAACTTGTCTGCTGCACTTCTCCAGTATCTCAAGAGACTTGTAATAGGAAGGACTTTTGCAGCTAGCCTCTTTATTAGAATGATTTTTCTCTTAGAGTAAAAGATTTACTTAATATGGCTGCAATTATTTATGCACGATCTTTCCAGACTTGTGGAAAGCAAATTCTAGTTTCATTGACACAAAATAATGAATAATACAGAACCCAACTCCCACAGGTATCACCAGACGGGCTGAAGAAGTTTCTGCTGCTTTCAGAGAACTGATGTGGGAAAAAAWTGAGAATGTCATATCTGTTACAATGAGAAAATAAAAAAAAGTGATGCATGGTGGGTTTTCTGACACATTGTAGTATTCAGATATCCCGCTCACCAACAAAATATAAATTGATTGCATTTTGTTTTTATTGTTTGCTAGGACAGCAATGAAATAACTCAGTACATTTAAGCCCTCTGGCTTGAAGTACAGCCTTTGCCGTTCTCTTTATATATAGTGCCTAATCTCACTAAAACTTTTCTCAAGTCAATATGACATAGAGAACTACTGCATATAAACTTGGTCTTTTTTTAGAACTCTGCTGCTTAACCAGCCATACCAACTGAATCTCTCAAGTTCCTGCTGGCTAGAGATGCTGAATTTGATGTTATTTTCATGTAATCTGTAATGTTGAACCAGGCTACTTAATACAATCATCTCCAGTCTCCAGCTTCTCAGTCAATACTGAGAACTGAAATTATATTTACAGGTATATACATGCAACTTCATCATTAACTTACTGCATTCTGACCGTAGTTGTGTCAGATCTTGACTTCCTCGGTTGAAAATATGAGAAACTCACATAGTGATTGTGAGACCCAAATGCTTGGCCTTACATTTACCTTCTGGGGAAATGTTGAAGTAATGTGACAGTTAACAGAATGTTGCTAAAAGGTCTTTGAATTATTAGAAACTTGCTCTCAATAAGGACCTTCCCAATAAAGGAATATTCACTTTTATGAGCATGATGATCAAGACAGAATTGAAATCCCTTCCAATATCAAAAACTACTTTATGAAAAGGGTAGAGTTTATGACAGACATCTAAGAGGATACCCTCCTAATAGGAAATACAGCTGCCAGTTTCCCAYGCAGTGATGAGAAATGCAATAAGACGGGGAAAAATACTTAAAAAAATACAAAACATATTTAATACATATAGCTGGGCCATATTCCCTTACACTTTAATGATACTRGAAAGAACAGAAAATTGGAATGGCTGTAAAATACTTGCTAGGCAATTATAAAGGTCAAAACGGTACATTTCGCTATCAGCTTTCATAGGATTATATAACTCATTTGAAATCCTACCTCAAAGMAAAGACCACACTGATTTTTTTTTTAAACCCTCTCACAAATTACCAGGGTTATAGAGAAATCACCATTTGCAGATACGAATTCTGACTCATTTTAAGAAGCTTTAAGTGTCAGTGAATTGATATTTACTTATTACAGCTCACCCTCTCAGAAATGCGTTTTGGGTATGGTGGCTGCACCATTTCTCATAAGCTTCTCTCTGCTCTCACAGGGATCATCACTRCTTACTCCATCGCACTCATTTAATGAGTCTTCAAAGCAAAACATTAGCAAGCAATATTTTTATAGCAATATGTCCCATACTATCTACATCACATTTCTTCATGCAACATGAATTTATCTTTATGAATAAGATAAAACATGAACTTCTCATTAATCAAACGACCTCACTCACCATTATCAAGCCAAATAGAATCTCCAACTACTGTTTGTAGCACAGTACAAAAAGAAAAAAAAAGATGCACTAATTATCTCTAGCTTTAAAGCAATTTCCTTACAAAGTTCTCATAGTTTGTTGTTGTTGTTGTCCATAAATGAACTTTTTAAAAAGTCTGAGCATAGGGAGTCTATTCATAACTGCAGGAGTCTAGCTATAGTTTTTAAGCTTTTCCTTGTATAAGTACTATACAAGGAAAGCCATTATTTCTCCCATCTGAACTCATTAGACACTTAAAATTATAATCACACTATTTAAGTCACAGGCATAAAAATAAGATACAAAATTTGAAACAAAGTATTAGGAAACGCGTGGAGAATAGATCCTTTGTTCTGCATCTTGTAACTTAAAAATGGGAATCTGAAGCAGAGAAAATTTGAAGTCTTATAATAGCAGTTAATGAACATACAAGTAGGCTGCAATTATTTAAATAGATTTATTGCTTTTTAAAATTTTCCTGTTGTACTATAATCTTCCTTTTTATCTCATTTTGCTCAAGCCAACTTTTCTGACAGTTACTGATAACAATAGCTAAAAATACCACAGGTTTTCCTATAGAAAACCCTACTACAACTGAGTGCTAAATTCAGTTGTACAAGCCAAGTCGATGACTCGCATCTCATTTCAKTTTAATCTCCTTTCCTTTCATGTTCAGAACCTGAAACTGTTCCTTTACCATCTCTCACATGCTTAAGACCGAGCAAGACAACCTGGGAAAGCCTGTGTTGACTGCCACTAGCAGCATGGTCCTGTTGTAATAGGAAGCTTTAACAATTTATAAGCTCTCTAAAGCTTAAACAAATATAATACAGGCAAATATAATATAGGCAGGAACAACTCTCAATAACAAAATTTCACTTGCCAAATAGCAGTGAGGTCTAAAACAAAGGAAGCGTTCTGCTTCCTCTCTCTTCCTGTGTCCTTCCCTACTACACTGAAATCTGCAGAACTTAAGGAGGAAATAGCTTGCTCCATTTTAAGCAGTACATTAAATAGACCAAAACAGACATGCAAATCTAAAACTTTCAAGTTCTTGACACTGTGGTTTTTGTACTTCCTGCTTACACAGAATGACTATATGCACATGTGGTCACAATTAAAGCTGCTCTGTTATTCACAGTTATTTGCTCAGGAAAACTGAAAAAAAAAAAAAAAAAAAAAAAAAAAGACATACTAATTCTTTTTTTTCCACTCTTGTGTTTCAAGTAGGTAATTTAAAGGTCAGTCCAGCTTTATCTTGGCATGTGTTCTGGTATCAACTTAGAGTCATCTCAGGGAGATAAAAAGCCTTTCTACTATACAAACAACAATACAGTGCAGTCCAACACATCTCCAGTAAGCTCAGTAAGCATTGAAATTTAACATCCTGATTCTCTAAACTGCTGAACACTTGAAAGTCTATTAAACATCTGCAGTTGCCTCTGACTTGATGTGTTTAGGTACTTGAGTAACCTTGAAAATTCCTAGAAAGCACATTTCTTTCAGCACTTTAATACTATACCCTTCAGATAGATACAGTTGGGCAGGTGCTGGAACCTGGAATGACCGATTCCCTGAAAGCTATGAAAGTGTAACTATGAAAGTGCATTTTCTGAAAGCAAACATAGCTTTTCTAGGCATTTATGAATCATGAAATTATGAATATCTGCATTTAGGAATACTGTTTACTCCCTACTGTAAACCCCCTGCAAAATCCATATTACATAGTTAACGATAGTAAGTAGGTTATCAGTGAAGGTCGCAGACAAGAATAATACTTCTTCATAAAACAYAGAGTTCAGTTTTACACAAAGCTACATGCAATATAATTACTTTCTGACATTGACCAGTCAAAATAAAGTCTTTTTTAAAAATCCTGCAATGAAGAAAAAAGAAAAAATAGCTTAAAACACTGTCATGTCATGTGATTCTCAAGTTACATTTAACCACCACAATTCATCTATGAGAAAACATTTGATTAAACAGTGTTGCCATTACGACTAGAAGCTGCACAAACAAACATTTGACTCAAAGTGACAGATACAAAGGACAAACAAACTACATGTAGAGTCTGATTTTGTGGGAAGCTCACTTTTAAAATGAGTTTGTAACAAAGGAAACAAAGGAAAGTTTGTAACAAAGGAAACACATTAGTACGATCATTAATTTCAAAGATATTGTAGTCCTAGCACTATTTTCCAGATATCCTCATTTATCATCACTAACTAGAGATTAGCATCCATGACACTACCAAGAATTTAACAGGCAAACAACATGAGTCTAGCTACTAAAGCAAAGGGACAGTAAATAATAACTGAACTATATGTTCAGTCTGCAATACAATGTAAATAGCAAATTATTGTTATGGGTAGAAACCATCTAACAGTATTCAGCCAAAGAGTTGCTTGTGAATAGTTTTTAAAATTACTTCAGTGAAGAAAAAAATGCATCAGTCTGAAAGAAATCATCTAACTAACGAAGGCAAGTACTAAAGGCACACGAATTGATACTCCCACCTACTCCTCTCTCCAAGGCAGTATTTTCTGCTCTTGCAATTTATCAAGAGTCTCACTATTTTTAGTATCTTTCTTAAAGACTCTGCTGCTGGAATCCACGCATTTGTTTTACAAGAAATGCACCTTGATGGAAGCTTGAAAACACGAAACAAGGGCACCCTACATACTGAAAAAAAGAGGAAGAAAGGAAATTCAGTCTTATTCTTTCTTGAATAATTAAGCTCTTAATTTCTGAGTTAATTCCTYGAGTGGTAGGAGATAAACAAGGAGATGTCTGACTTTTCACTGGAATCTCTATAGAGCAGATGTAAAGAATATCAACAGCTTTACACAGSAAAACATACAATACTACTTTTACTCCTCTTTTCAGTATATTCTTTATATTACAGATATACTAGATATAACTAGATGCTAATACATCTACAGGATATTCTTGCTTATCAGGAACACTAATCCAGATAATTTAGAAGTCACACTTTTAGAGAGAATGTCTCACCATTTGAGATAAGAACGTACACTATTTCATGCATAAATTACTTTTATTTTACAACAAAATATTTGTCTTTTACTTCCCTGTGAAGTCAGCTTTTCTGTAAATAGAAGAGCGCCATTTAACATGAAAAAAAAAGTTATGTCACCTGCAGGTGACATATAGACATATAACTGGCATTAAAAAAGGAATATAACATCAGATTTCCTTAAAGAAAAGATGATGCTTTTGTGTTTCCCAACATAGCTACTTGCTTTTAATTATACTGGCAATTGAAATTTGAAAGGAAAATGTAAACATACTCTCTACCTGCACATTATTATATGATTGGACAATTTAAGCTTTTCTTTTCAAGCACCGCTAGATGGTGCAACCACACTTGCAAATCTGCAGTGCTCCATTCCCCCTTTCTCCTTCCCCCCCCTCCCCCCCCCCCCCCCCAAAAAAAAAAAAAAAAAAAAATCACACTTGGCAAAAACAGGAGACAACACAGCTGGAGATTGTTTGGAAGCAAATTTATCTTGTATAACTTATATTTCTCAGAACAGGCTGGCTCATCTAGACATAATAGTCCATTCCCCCATTCCCTTCTTTGACATTTCTTTTAAACAGAAGGGAGCAACAGTTGCTTGCCTGAAGGAAAGCTAAAGAAAATAGGCATTATGATATTTCAATAGTGCTTTGCTAGGTACATGGAGAGGCTGAGCTCTCCCTTTAGTTCCTTGAACAAACACATCTTGATTGGTTTCACAATGAGCTGTGACAACTTTTAGAAAATCCTTACCAGACTTCCTGGAATCATTTATTACAAATTAACTTAAGTAAATAGCTAAAGAAGACCAAATGATTTTGCCAGAGTTTCCCAGTGCTAGAGGAACACCCTAGGAAATGCTAAGCTCATAACTAGCAGAACCAGAAGCATGAAGTGTACGGTTACTACAAGATACACTTTCTATCATCATCAGTAAACAGCTTATTACCAAAGTCACAAATAAAGCGCAGTTAGAATCAAGTTATGTGTACAAGGTAAATTTYCTTTCACCCAGTAGACGTCAAACTTTGATTATTTAATTACTAGGTATGCGAGATTATGCACAGAAAGCACACACCTTCATTTCACAAGGAGGAAATAATTTTGGCTCCACCCAGCCAAAATTACCCTCCGTAGTAACAAAAGAAAAAAAATGCCGCGTAACACATACAGCTATGAAACAGGCTAGGAACGGCTGCAGGAATCATGAGAAATCCCCCACAGAGCGCACTGCTGGGAGGCAGAAAACTAGCTTAGAAACAAGAGTAGAAAAAAAAAATAGATGGTGCTAAATTGCATTAATACCCAAGACCTGAAAGCAAAGYAAAGCCAAAAGAAAAGATTCCTCCACTCTGGACGTATCCTGGATGGAATTTCGCTAGGAGATGACAGGGCCGTTCCTAAACTAAGCACAACTTGGGTGAAAATACTGTCAGGCTGCTGGAGCAAGATGGAGAATCAGGCTTGTGACTTTCTCTATAGAAAATAACGCTCTTAGAATACACACAGTATTAAGCAGATATCTTGTTTTACTCTCAGTCTATTTACTGTTTTTAAAACTCAATTATCAGGTCAGTAACTCAKATTATCAAAGCGAAACAGAACAAACATCAGAAAGGTACCACAGGAGTTACTAGGCATTAGGTATTTAAGGTTTAGCTACATGAGAATCTGTCTCACCTAAGGACATGCAGAAAATAATACAAATACTACAGGATGGCACAGCTACAATACCCAACCTTGCCAACATAGCAAGTGGCCGTGTCACTAATACATATTTAGTGAATATCACCAAATCAGAAGAGTTGCTGACTAATCCCTGTCCCAATAAGTAATTTATCCTGAAATGAACTACTATGCTACCTTCTTCAGTATCATACGTGCATGACTGATACAGTCACATGCTTTTATGCTGGCAAAAGTACCTTTACACTGGGGTATTTCCCAAACCTACACGTAAATCACCCTGCAGAAAAACTAAGGTTGACACTAATACGGTCTCACATTGCTTATGTCATATGCTCTCAACTAAAGAATACACTACAGTTTAACAAAGCACCACCTTCAATATCTTCACCCTGAAGCACTGCAAGTCATGCCAAAAACTACCGCCCTCGCTCAGAACAAATCACTTCCTCTGAAATGGAGGTGCAGCCCTCCAGGATCTGTCCTTGATAAAACATTAGATACTTTAGATGCCAAATTAGACCAGAGCCCAGTTCTGATTAGACCACTTTTCCCAATAAAGTCACTGCCACAACTGCAGGTTGGCCTCCTTCCTTCTTTGTTCTAAAGCTGTCCTGAGTGGGGCAGCCCTCTCTTACAGCAGCCAGGGCCACCACACCGAGAGCAGGGAGTGGGGGACCTAGGAAGACAGAAGGAGCAGAGAAAGCTATTCTTTCCATCTAGCCAACAGTATCAATCTTTGTGATTAYAATGATCAAGGACTGTTTATTTTTCCCTCCTAAAGAATTGAAAGGAAGTATACACAGAAAGCAAAGTCCTGCCTAGCCAAGAGGGGAAATTCAAGGATGCACACAGAATACCAAAGGAGAGCAGGCATTATGCTGCATCTGTCTCCACTGATATAGGCAGTGTCTAGTTTGCTCAGATATCAACAGAGGGATACAATAGGACTTGCTGACTATGGAAGAAAGTYACCTCTTATAATACTTATCATTCATGCTACCAATAGTGTATGGAAACCCGCTATGAACTACAAGAGTGTAGGGGGAAAAAAAAATAAAAGGAGCTTACATTATAAAAACTAAACAGCTATATGACTTTCTCATCACAACCATATGCAATATCACTGGCTATTATATCTGGCATTGATTGAAAAAGGCATACTATCTCTATATTAAACATATGTACACGATATATTATTTAATTGAATATCAGAATTAGCAAAATGCTTCATGGTTAATATTTGAATCTTCTACTTGGAAACAAATAATAAAAAACAATCAGACGCAGTTGAGTTGAAGAACRGGGTTAATCTAGAGAAAGTAACCAACTTCCTGAGCTTTAAGTGAACTTCTAATTAATTAAAAGCATGAGCGAACACTGGGATTGACATTAAGAGACAGATCCTGTAATATGCACTGGATTTGTCTGGCCCCCTAACTCAGCTGGCAAACAGAAGTATTTTGATGACAAAGCCAGTAAAACAGAAATGCTATATCTACTTCAAAGACACTTTTGCCCAAGTCCGTCCCAAATGCAAACAAGATTTATGCCCTCTGTATTCACCTTGCAGTAAGTACTCACCTTGCAGTAAGAGTGCTAGAGAAACAGGAAACAGTTTTATTATTTGTATAGTGGGACAAATATACTTTGTAGATGTTAATTTATATCTACGTTTATAACCTGACTTTCCATCATATCTAAAACCCCAGCTAACTGACTTATTGGAAGAAAAATCCATTCTTTACTATTAGATACAGGGATACCAACTTTATCTCCAGAAAACCCAGTACTGAAGCACAACACAAAAGAATCACTATATACGTCTTGCACTCTTCCCAATGTACTACTTGATTCCACAGACAAGAAACTGGTCTAGCTAGACTTGTATCCTGAGATGCCTCTTTCTTTCTTTATGCAAGGGTTATATGAAAGAATTATTGGATTTTCAACATATTTTTCTAGTGCGTATGTCTGTACGTTTGCTAGARTATCAGTTCCTGTTACAACCAAGCATATTACAACATTCTCCAGGAACAAAGAGATTATAAAATGGCAAAACTATCTTGGCACCAAGATCATAGTTCACATCCTCCTTKGTATGAAAGAATAGTTTTCCCTCACCTTTCATAGAGAGATTAGCTGTGATGTGTACCTTGATTCAAATGAGCACAATCACAGACAACACAATTAGTGATGTAAGCTCTGCTCTGCACCCAATGTCTACGCTAACAGAAACACACCTGTCAACTCTCCATGGTAAAACCACAAGCGTTTCAGCTTCAAATTTCAATTATACTAACACTCTTAAAAGAAGCCTCACAAGAAGGTGAAAAAACCAGAGAGCTGTTAACAGCAGATACTCTTCACCTCTCCTCGTGCATACTACTACTTTTACGATGCCTAACATTGCTTAGTATGGATAATACTACTAGCACTTTAGCAGCTCTGTCTTTCTTGCAGCATCATGGCAAAAGTCATAGCACTAGTGAGCATTTAGACAACAGTGCGAGGATCCCACCACTTTAAAYGTAGAACAATGTAGGTCTTTTTGCTATCCTATTTTCAGGTAGCTTCTGAAAGATCATGAACCATAACCTTCCTGGAATAAAGAAACATTTATACTCTTAGAGGATTGTTTCAATATGTAATCTACTGTTTGCTAAAACATACCCTTGCAAAGCAGGATTTTTTTTTTCATAAACCCAATCACAGAAGAAAAAAACAAAACAAAATAAAATATAAATCAACATGATGAACCTAAGATCTTGGCCCAAGCTAGTCTTTATTACTCAAGAATTTCTCCAATTGCTCAAATGCGCATTTCCCCAAATATTCTTATCTCTCAGGTTCTTAGATATTGCAAAGTGATTCTCTATTCTAAACTTCAATATATTTAATCTCAGATCTTCAATTGCAATCTCTTAGGAAAAAGAGGACTGGGGTTGGGTTCAAGCAACTGTTTCAGTAGCTCTTTTGAAGCCACTCATTAAGTTTCATCTCAATTATGAGTAAGGTGTTAATTAAGTAGCCAGTCAGCATCAACTGATGTGCATTGATTTTAATCGAAAATACATTTACAATATCACCTTGCTCTTCTGTAAGCTGCCTAGTTTGCTAAAATTTGATTTAAACACTTTTTTTTTGATTTAGACTGCTAAAATTTGTTGAAATACATTTTTTTAATTCCAAAACCTCAAACATTGGCTTTTTACTATAACTTGCCATGACATGGTCTAGAGATAAAGCGATTAGTTGCTACTAATGACAACAGCACAATTGCCCGAAATAGATGGGTGAAGTGACCTGGAAATACTGTTCATTGCTGACATTAGAAAATAATTTAAAAACAGCAAAGCGAGTTGGTCAAGTCTCTCTTTCATTTATATAGACTATTTCAATAAGAGGAGTTGAGATGCTGGGCATTTACTAAGTTAGTTTATGACTCAGCAAACTAGAATTTAAGTGAATCAGGCATAAGCCACTCAATTTTGCCCCTTTTAAAGCAAAACATCTCTTCTGCAAGTCTTCAGTGAAAAAGAACTCAGGTTCACAGACCTTAGTAACTTATGACCTTCAATTCAGGATTGTAATGAAGCCTCAAGTCTTTTCTACAGAGGTTCACATTCATTGTCACTGTTTTACATACAAATGTCTACAGCACCACTGGTGCTGARCACAGGAGTGGGCTTGCTTCAAATTCGGGACAGAAAAGACAGAAAATAACACAAAGATAGGGTTGTTTTTTTTTCCCCCCCTCTCTCTTTTTCTTTCTCCCTCAAGAATCAACTCATTGGCTCCTCCTTTGAATCTACAATTAAAATGTTTCTCATAAGCCTACAGTTCACTTCTCACACAGTGCTGTGCAGTGTTTCCATTAACTGAAATCAACTGCCAAAATCTATTACCATTTTCTTCATGTATACGTTACAAGCATATGTCAAAAGTTTAAAAAAAAAGAAAAGGAACAAGCATCTACTTCTATGGTTATTTTTTGTTCAAATACAAACTTTCTCAGTAAGACTATATTTCAGGAGCTTCTTTATCCTTATCTMCAAGTTAGTTGTTATAATTTGACTTCTCCATTGTACCAAACAGAAAAAAGTTGATTTAATTCCTCTCGATCCTTTACTCATATGATCCTGAATACTATTTTTTCTGCCCAAAGWTGTTTTGTTTTCTGTTTTGTTTTTATTTCCTAGGCTGTATGAAGCAATCCTTTTCTAGAAACAATGAGCTATGAGCTAATGYATTTATTTTCCCTAGCATCACTGTGTTTTCTTTGTGTTACATCCTTCAAGGAAAATCAGGTTATTCTCTGCAGGACACCATCACATTTCCAGTGTTGGATACTGCAGTAAGAAACAATATCAGTTTCAAGAGCGGTTTAAAGGACTTTTATACCTTTATCAGTCCCTTACTACAATTTGTCCGTCTCTTCAGCAATCTACCTAAGGTAAGTAAAGACTTATTCCTCTATTTTGCTGTAGTATACAACACATGTATTTAAAAACTAGTTATATCTAATCAGCAGAGTTCATCTATTGATCTTCTGCATATACCACTAAGTAGTAAATAATATTCTGCTACCTACATGGTGCCTATGGTTGTTTGCTTTAACTTTCTTGAAAGACATACTCCAAGTGATTCCTTGCAGTCCA
This sequence comes from Nothoprocta perdicaria, assembly GCF_003342845.1. NCBI lineage: Eukaryota > Metazoa > Chordata > Aves > Tinamiformes > Tinamidae > Nothoprocta > Nothoprocta perdicaria. Next base: position 1,077,330 of record NW_020454239.1, read on the forward strand.
GCTGTTTTGCCATGGATGAATGCTGAAATCCTTCTCTTTTTGTAGGATTTCCACAGAGCTCCAGAAATAGTGGAACACTGAGACTGTACTTGTAAGATGATTAGCCACAGTGTTCAGTTATAAAAAAGAAATTGCTATACATGTGACTTTTTTTTTCTAAGTTTGTGCTCCCTTTTCATATTCTTCCTGTCTCATATCCATGTAGTGGTAAGACTGAATTACAGCCTACAGCGCTCTCATGCCATTTGCCACAGAACTGCAATAAAATTTAAATTTATATAACTTTCTCAAAGATGGTTTCAAAAACTAGAGATGAAGTCAACAAAAGGCAATGCTACACTGGACTTAGCTTCAACCCAGTGAAGAGACAGGTGAACATGTCATGGAATAGAGGACTTAGTCACATAATTAAGCTAAAGTTAAATGTAAGAAAACCCAAGCTAAGGTCTGCAATTCCAGTTTTCAGTTCCAAAGAGCTAAACCTGCAAGTACCCATCCAGAGTTCAGCATGTTCAAGTTTATTATATTTATTTTGAAATATCACATCTCCTTTGTTCCTTTTTTCCACTCATTGAAAGAGGCAATATGTGTCAAATGCTCCGTATAAACAGAATTCTGAACTTTTGCCCTCTGATGACAAGGCTTTCATACTGTTTTCCAATAATAGGGAAGTAACTAAAACTATAAAGCCACAGAAGTAAACCTGATTCTATGATTTTGCAGATAAGCATCACAATACCAACACAGCAGGGGYGGGGGGAGAAGAAGAAGAAGAGGTCTGAAAGCTGAAAGGATAGAAATCCAGTTTCTCATCAACATAGGTCAACGGAAGTACTGATTAAAGACAAACAACAGTTCTTTCAGATAAGAAGGAAACGTCCGTTTCTTTTTCACATAAAGTAAATAAGGTAATTCCCTTGTGTGAAGGCACATGAAGAAATGGCAATGCAATATGACACAATACAATGACTATCATATTTTAACAGTGTGTACTTCAGAACAGCAAATTATGCATAGAGTACATTTAGGAACAATTTCGCTTAGCTAGCAGTCAGAGGTTGTATCRTTAATTTTGTTTAATGATACATTAATGCTTAACCAAAGTTATAGTAAGAACAGAGCCAGCTGTAAATGCTTTCAGGTGGCCCAAAATCAAAGTTTTAAGGTTTTATGTAGGTGTTTTATACATAACCAACTTTGGAGAAGATGAACAAGCCAATTCTCCACTTTGTTCACAGATTACCTGTGCMTCTCTGTCATATTCTCTGTGCATCTCTGACACATGAACCATATCATATTATAATTATTTCATATCTTACAGCAATTAAACATTCAGGTGGGTACCAAAAAGACTAGAATCATCAGCCTCCCTATACAAACATGTAACCAGATGACAGCAAGAAGTTTAGAAAGAGGAAGACAAAAGCAAGAAAATAATAAGAAAAAAAATACACAAACACATGTTCCAAGTTCTAAAGTCAAGGAGGAAACTAGATTAAGATTATGAAGACCTTGCAGATTATCATTCCAGAAGCTATTTTAAAACATAGACCCATATATTCAAAAATACTATTCCCTATGCTTCAAGAATCTAGTGCTAGCTAAAACACGTACAGGAAAAAACTATGTATGAAATATATTGTCTTTTTACTAGGACTTTTGAGAGACATATGGCAGACGGATTGCTATTCAGGTGCACAAAGCTGATCTCCTAGTGCTCCTTTCTACACCTTTGCTTGCAAATCCCTCTTTCTCCAGATGCTCCAGGAAAACCATAAAAGTTACCATGTCCACTCCTATTGGGGCATCAGTCATACATTTCTGCACAATGAAGGTCCTGATCATTTTCCATTGTCACGAACAACTCAAACCAAAAAATGATATATATCTATGACAAAGGAAAAACTTTGGAGGTTGGCATTTTCTTTTCCCTCAATCACGTATCTGTTCTCCAGTCCACTGCAGGTTTTATAAAGAGCCCAAAACAGCCAGAAGCATTGAGATTTCCCAAAATAAAGGCAGGAGGGGAAGCGTCCAGTGTGTCCACTCTGAGTGAATTTGTAGACCTCCTTCATAGAAGGCACTGAATGTGCCTCAGCAACAGAGCATATTCCATGGAGAAAACTGGTTCCTGAACCTTGATTCTTCTAACTTGGAGGACTTGTGAATAATTGCAAAAGGGATAAATTCTGACCAAGTAATTTCAAAAAGTCTTAAGCACTCTTAACCGGCTTTCTTTAAGTATCTGCAAGCTTCAAACCCCTCTATTAGAGGTTTCAGAGTCTGAAGAGCATAGGGGTCAGTAAGCTCCATCAGAAGTAACTCAAATGGAAAAAAAAAACTGGGGAGGGGGGAGCAGGGACACAGATGGAGGGGAGAGCAACAAAGACTTTTCTTTGTCTCAGTGAGCTACACTCAATAAGCTGCTCTATGAGACACAGCACAATGTAAAAGGGAGATGCAAACCAGCTGTGTGCCCACTCCTTCTAGGCTGCTACTGCAAAGGAATGGTACTTAATGGCACTTTCAGAGAAGGACCACCGGTACTGACCCTTCTGGCAAGGCAAAAAAAGGAAAAGAAAAACTGTATCTCCTCCTCATCTATTAAAAGAATAAATTGATTGAAAAAGTCAGTGTTTCATTGGTATCACACACATTTTTAAGTTGCTTTCTGCCTACAGTTACGGCTCATTCAGGTCTTTCCTCTATTTACTTTGCTATGTGTACAACACACAGAGGCCAAACAGCTGTTACCCATAACAGCTGTTGCCCATAGAGGCTAAATAGCCATCTTTGTGCCATAAATATCAACACGAGATTATTACAGAAGCTCCCTGCTAGCTAGCAATGCCTAAAAGCAGTTCTCCATCATAAAGAAAAGCCACCCTGCAATGTATACCATGCCTCTGGATTAGTCATCAGGAAATAAGTTTCTCTTCTGAAAACAGAAGGGATATAAAATATTAAAACAACTGAATTAGAAAGACAGTAATGATCTGGTAACTTAAAAGGAATATTTTAGTTTAAAGTGGAGTTCYTCAAAACTCTCTATAGACTAATCTATAACAGACTAATCTATAACAGAACACACAAAATTCTAACTTTTAGAAAAGAATAATAACTTGACACTCTTGGACAGGAAGCTAAAAAAAGCCTTCTGCTAACACAAGCAATTTAATCAAGCAATACTGCTTGATTAAATTAACAAAATTGATCACTTCTACATCAGTCATAGTAAAGAGACTGATACTACATCTGAAAAAAAAAAAATTCTTTCCTTACACATTCCCGCAACCATGACTTCCATCTGATTCCTCCAAACCCTGCTGCTTTCCTGAGGAAAGCTATATTCCTTCTATGAGCTAACTCTGTGCAGGTGAGCCTGTAGATATCATGAAGCTTGTAATCGCAATCTAAATTTCTAACAGTTGCTTCACCAAGCATCAGCAAACACCCATATATTTCTTTTTCTCCTTTTCTTTTTCTGATTGTATTAAGCATGAACATTAACAGACCTTAAATCTGAATATATATTTAATGCACAGAAACACTGCAAAGGAAATGTGTGTGTGTGTGTGTGTGTGTGTGTGTGTGTGTGTGTATATACACATATAATATATGCAACCCAGCAAAACAGGGCAGAATGATGTGACACACCGCAAAATAGAGGCAGGGCAGTTGCTCTCATATAGAAGGGGTGCAGCACCTTATAAAGTTACCTGAGCGACCTTTGAGATCATATACCTCCTGCTGCATACATTCAGAAACATCCAAATAATCTCCCCATGTTCAAAAAATGTTCATATCCATGAACTTGTGACTAAATTCATATAATGTTGATAAATCTTTTTTTCCTTATTCAGTATCAGGCTTACCTTAAGAAAACATTTACTGTTATATAAAGTTATCAAGAAAGATAACTTGTCCAAAGATTGTCCTTTGACAATTATGTCTGATATTTGTCAAAGGGTACAAGAGCATTTGTCAGCAGTATGCTACTCCTATAGCCTGTTCGGTATCAGCAYACTCACATGGCCTGTCACTGTCCAGTATGAAACACTGAAGCAATCAGCTGCCACTTTACAGGCTGTTTTTCAACCTTTGGCATTATTCAGACACCAAACATACCATCAGCTTCAAGAGTTTGCCTAAAATATTGAAAATCCTTATTTCAAATCTCAGGTTAGCCTTACAAATTCTCGATTCTTAAAAAAAAAAAAAAAAACTATGTTTTTTATGTAAAAATGTGATTAAAKAATTTCTTTTCAAATTCCTGAAAAATATCTCTGTTTAGTGTAACCTTCCTCAAGACAGGTCAAGTTGAATTATCTTCTGAGGACCTTACCCTTAGGTTTTAATGGGACACTGCCATTTTAACAATAGGCTGGAGTAGTAATGCTAAATTCACTTAAAATGCACTGCTGAAACAAAGCAAGCCCTCAACTACTAAGGGAGCGTTCGTGGTTGCTCTCACRGTTCTTCATAAGAGACCTCACAAGGAAGCTTTGCTCACGTGAGCACTGAGAGCTAGCAATTTCTAAACAAGCTGGTTGCCAAAAAATTCCACATTTCTTCAAAAAAGTAGATTCCAATGATCTTGGGATGCAGCTAGGAGAAGACCGACTAGGTTGGCTGGGAGAGGATGTAGGATTCCTGCTGAGGGAAAAATCAGGCATTAAAAGGAATTGTTCCTATGGTTTTTACAGGCTTCATGTATGGGGTGCATTGACTTAGACAGAAAACAGTGCCAGGCAAAGCAAAGCTACACACTTAGATGAGCATCTGTCCTGGCAAGCGTTAACTGGCTGCAGGTTTTCTTAATATACCAGCCTTTCAGCTTATGCACAACAAAAAGAACTTCGATTTCCAGGTGTTTCTGCATCCTTTTCTGAGCTAGTAATTTCTTCATGGGCTATAAATACTTTAGACTCTGTTCCCAATTAATTCGATCAACAATAATCTTACTTGAAAGAGTTGTTAAGTCATTACTTTCTATAGTATTTCTGAAACACATCAGCATGATTTTTAAAAGCTCTTTTTAAAAATGCACATACCTGGTCTTTCATAGTTAAATCCTGTTAAAAACTTTCATGTGCAGTCACAGATTTCTCAGCATTTTCTTCAGCTTGAAGAACTTAAAGATTTCTCCCACCTACCAATGTCAAAACATATACAACTAGGATCTTAAAGCAGAAAAGATCATTCACTATCCTACACAATATGTACAATATGTTCTTGTTTTACTAATCCACAAGCAAGAGCTGTAAGAAAGGAATATTCTCATACTGCAATCACAGTAGAGAATAAATCGAAGACACTTACTTTAGGAAACAAACAAGCTTACTTAGGAAAAATCCCAAGCATATAAGCTTGCTATCTCTCCATTTAACGCAGCAAGGGGGTCTAACAGGGATGACCTGGACAACAACCACTTGGAAGTGCAGAAACTGCACTGAAAGGAATATTTTTCCTCCTATTCCAAACTGTTTTTCAAAGAACCTTTCTTTTTTAAAAAAAAAAAAAAACATTTTTTAATTGTCTAAATGAAGTCTGCTATGAGTCTAAAATAGTTTACAAATTTCAGGTGCAAGGTATATATGTGACAAGACACATTTCTTCCTTGCCATAAGAAAGCAATTTGAACATCTCAGGGTTTTCGCTACATTTCCCATATCTTATCCTCATGTTCTTCCTAAGCACAATCACCTCGGAGAATAAGGGAAATATTATGTAAATCACATCATTGCCTTCTGTAATTAGAATTCCTGGACCTCAGACATGAGGCAATTATTTACTGAGCTACACAACAATATCAGTTGGAGAACCACACAGTGAACTGCACTGAAAACAATGGTTCTCAGTCCAGAACAAGTTCTGTGTGTTTGACCTGAATACATAGGCAGCCAAAGAAAATCGAGACACACCTCTGTATCTTAGAAAAATCCGGCATTTCTCCTTTCCATTATGAATGTAAAATTTTACTCATATGCTTATTTTTTAAAGAAGCCTTACACAAAGTTTCCATTTTTTTCCTAGTTCCTCCATTAAAACGGAGATTTCAACTTACCATTGAAATGATCGACATTAGCGCTACTTTGCAAACAAGGTACCAAACACTGCYGTTAAATTATAACTGTCTGTGTTGTCCAAGATGACTACAAAACCCAGCAGGTATTATTTCGTTCATCATAACACAAGCTGTATTTTAGACATTGACAGGTATCCCCTTTTCTCCAGTAACTGATAAATTGCTTTGACCTTGCCAGGAATTACATGCAGGTCCTATAGGAGGTTCCAATGMGCTCCAAGGAGATCATGTCACTAACTCCTTTAAGCGGACACGTTGTGGCAAATTATTTATAAACTACAAGGCCTCCTCTTTATAGTTTTTGCTCCTGTTTTAGAAGCAGAGGTTCCACCTTGGCCAGTTAATCAACACCCCTTTTGCAATGGTCCTCAACTAAGGCTCCAAATGCTTCACATGAACAGAAAGGCTCAGACTTCCTGATGTCATTGTAAAGGTGTGCAACAGGTGAAGGTGTACAACACCTAAATAAGGTGTACTAAAATACACCTTGTGTTGTTATTGCTGTCACTGCCTTGACCTGTAAGACGACATTTTATGAGCACATAAAAACCAAAGCAGATGCYAAAGTCAGCTAGTAAAGCCTCTTTTAAAAATGTGTTGTGCAGAGTTGCATTTTTGAGGACATAACACCTGCTCATTTTTCCACCTTTTTTTTCCTCAACATACCAAGATATATGAGAACCTAAGCATTGATAAAACCAGAGGCAGTCACGCCTTGAAGAGGGAGGAGACTTCCTTTTATTAATCACCTGCAGTTACGGCAGAGATTGCCCTGCTGCGATTTCTCAGCTTCCAGAAAACCGTGGGCACTGACACCTCTCTCCTCGCACAACACCGCTCACGCAGCACAGCAGTACCTGGCGGTGCCGGGCCGCTCCTCACCCGTGGGGCCGCACGTGGGGCCATGCAGCTGTGTGGCAAGAAGGTACTAGCATCGGCAGCGCGGCGCCGCTGCGCACTGTTGCTGGGCTTGCTGCTGCTGGTGGCCACTGTGGCACTGCACAGTGCCACCAGRCCCTGCCGGGATGGCCACCCAGGTACCGACAGCCAACCCCGCTGCCGCGACCGCCTCTACCGCTCACTCACGCTCTCCGCAGACAGAGGCATCAACTGCTCAGCGATCGTGCGTGGTGATACCGCGGCCATCCAGGCGGCCGCCCTCAGCAGGCTGGAGGTGGCCAACAGAAAGGTGCTCCGGCTGCCCGAGGACTACCTGAACCTGACGAGGGACTGTGGGCACTACAGGGCCATGCGACGCTTCATCGAGTTCCCACTGAGCCCAGAAGAGGCCGAGTTCCCCATCGCCTACTCCATGGTTATCCACGACAAAATTGAGATGTTCGAGCGGCTCCTGAGGTCCATCTATGCTCCCCAGAACCTCTACTGCATCCATGTCGATAGCAAGTCTCCAGCCACCTTCCACGAGGCTGTGCGAGCCATCGCTGCCTGCTTCCCCAACGTCTTTGTGGCCAGCCGCCTGGAGGATGTGGTCTATGCCTCCTGGTCCCGTTTACAGGCTGACCTCAACTGCATGCAGGACCTGCTCCAGAGCCCCAYGCCCTGGCACTACCTCCTCAACACCTGCGGCACCGACTTCCCCATCAAGACTAATGCTGAGATCGTCCGCACTCTGAAGCTGCTGCAGGGGAAGAACAGCATGGAGTCTGAGAAGCCCTCGACCCTCAAGCAGCAGCGCTGGCAGTACCACCACGAGGTGACGCATTTTATCTTCCGCACGACTACAAAGAAGACGCCACCACCGCATGGCTCCCCCATGTTCACAGGCAACGCATACTTCGTGGCCACACGGGCCTTTGTGGAGCACCTCTTCCAGAGCCCCACGGTGCAGCAGTTCCTCGAGTGGGCCAAGGACACCTACAGCCCCGATGAGCATGTTTGGGCCACCCTCAACCGCATGCCGGGTGTGCCAGGGGCCATGCCGTACAATGACAAGTTCGAGCTCTCTGATATGAACGCCGTGGCCCGCCTAGTCAAGTGGCAGTACCTGGAAGGCGACACCAGCAAGGGCGCACCCTACCCGCCCTGCACTGGCCGCCACCAGCGCGCGGTCTGCATCTATGGCACCGGCGACCTGCCCTGGATTCTCCGGCAGCACCACCTCTTGGCCAATAAGTTCGACCCCCTGGTGGACGAGACCGCCATCCAGTGTCTCGAGGAGCACCTGCGCCAGCGGGCCCTCTACGGCAGCGGGCTCTGAGGGGCGGCGCGGCGCCGCCAAGAGGACAGCGAGCCCCGCGCCCGCCTCCTGCCGCGGGCGACTCCGGCTGGCGGTGCTGCGGGGACGTTGGAAGGCGCGGGAGTGCCTCGCCCTGAGCAGTGCCCTGCGAGGCGGCAGCCGCACAGTACCCTGGCGCGGGAGCGCTGAGGAGCAGCCGCCGGGCGAGGGGAGCGGCCGCGCGTGCGGTGGGTAACGGTCGCAACGGCCGCGCGCCCGGGAGCCGTGGGGTAACGGCCGCGCGCGGGACGCTGTAGCGCGCGGGNGCGCTGAGGAGCAGCCGCCGGGCGAGGGGAGCGGTGTTGGGGGGAACGAGTAACGGTCGCGATTGCTGCGCGCGCGGGGGGTGACGGGTAACGGCCGCGCGCGGGACGCTGTAGCGCGCGGGCAGGGACAGGGCGCCGAGGCAGGCGGCACGGCAGGGGGCCCGGCCCTAACGGCCCCCAACGCCTTGGTTAAAGCAGGGCTTGGATGAAGCGTTTTCGCTTTCCTATCCAGCGCCTACATACTGGCCTCAGAAGCAGCCAGAGGACTTTTCTTCCCCACTCAGGCAGGCAAAGGCAGGTGAGGTCCCAGGGTGACTCCACACCCTGATAGAGGTAGAACTGGAACTTCGGTTAAGCCACTTGCTTTGCCTAAGAAGCACCTGCCCTGTCAGCCAGGCCTGGCCCTTGCTCAGCCTGACATGTGGCTGCCTCCCTGGGCTGAGTCACTGGCTTTAATAATCATTTCCAGCATGAGCTACCACCCACAAAAAAGCCCAGGCCTCAAAGAGGGGGAAAAAATGCTGGAATTGACAGTTCTGGGGTGCTCTGCCCTTTCTAGAGGCTGCCAAGGCATTTAACTGCTCTGAACTCCCTCTTTCCTCCTCTATAGCACAAGGGGACAGTGACATTTAAGTGTGCAAACCTAAGTTTTCTAAAATATCTCTCTCCACAAAGATGGGAAGAGATTATTGATGCATACTGTCAGAAACTGCAGTGGTTTTTTTTTTTTCTCTTGGCAGCCAGTATAATATTTGGCCTTTCAGAGAATTAAAATTTTTCAACACATTTTTCTCTGTGGCTTTTAAATGTACCCCTGGTTTTAACTATCTCCTTATATTAAAGCCAGCCTTTACATAGGCCCAGCAGCTCTTTACTCCCTATTCAGTTGTATTTTGTCTTTGTATTGCCAAAACTATATTTTTCCCCCCCTCAGTAATACTACCAAGCATTATCCGAAGCGATTCCACAAGTGCTAGTCTACACTTAGATCCAGTTGATTAAAATTATAACTATAGACCCAACAGTTCTGTAAAGCATTGGTTTAAATTAGGATTAGGAAATTAAATAACTAAAATGAGAAGCTATGTTTGTTACAATTGTGAGATGTTTAAATTTGGTAATAAAATGCTGATTTTTGAAGTGACACATGATTTCACAGCCACTGAACTGGCATTGAGCTGTTTTTCTTTATTTCTACCGGCTTGCAGTCTTCTAAATGGTATCTTGGGAATCTCATAGTTGTGCAAAAATATGATTTTTWAAATTTATTTGTAGGAAAGGAGCACCTGTAGGAAAGGATGAGTTTCCACACAACTATTCAAAGGTAGTCATGTATATTTGCTTTCTTTCTCCTCATGTCTATTTTTGGAGAACTCACAGGAACTTTGTAAGATCTCAAAACTTCTCAAAAAGGACAGATCTCTCCATATAGTTTTATAACTAAAATCTTCTTTAAATTGCTTCTAATCCCCTCCCATAATGTGTGGAATATGAAAGAGCAAGTCCAAGTCATTTTTTCCTTAGATACTAAGTATCTAAGTACTTTGCCCTCAAAATTATCTCTGTGCTTACATGAACTCTTGATTTGAACCTCATTTGATCAATTTAGTGTCTCAAGGTACCCTTTACTATCTTGGTTAAAGGTTCTAACATCCCAGACTTAACTTCTGGTAATTCATTAAAGTTTCTCCTGCGTTGCACTTAAGCAACTGAAGACAGTAGAGATGATAAAATCATAGAGATTATCTTGATAATACTGAAAATGAGATTATCATAACTGAGACTGAGTTTTAGAGAAAATGCTGCCTTATGTACTTTATGAATGCCCAGAGTCCTCCTTTTGTCAGAAGCCATATTTGAACACAACCAGTACCTCACAGCCAAAGCTGAYCTTTCATACCAGGGTTTATCCTTGTCTTCCCTTTTTGTTTTTGCCATGATGCCCTCTAAATACACTCATCCATGCAGGTCAAGCTGTAAGTCTTTCACTTTCTCCCACTCCTGAGAGGTACCACTACGGCCTTCCTACAACACAACAACAACAAACAAGAAATAATTGAACAAATCCATGACACTAAAAGCAAGAAGAAACCAAATAGGCAGTACCAAGCATGGTGATGTTCTAGTAAGCGAGTTGCCTTGACCTTTATCTGGATGCTAGAATGGCTTTGCATGACACTTGCCATTAACAATTTCAAGTCTTCTTGCAAGACCATAAAGTGCACTAAGAAAAGAAAAAAAATATKAAGGGGAATCAAGTAATAAAAGCAGTAAGAATAGCAGTGCCAGGTCCCCTTTCYTCTTTTTCTCTCCTCTCCAGTCAACTGAAACAGCTTCCACAGAAGCATGGCCTGCATAATGTCCCAGAAAGGTGGTTAGAGGAGAACATGTGTTGCCCAGCATCAGAGCTCATGGTTGCAGCTGCAGGGTCTGGGGCACAGGCGAGCTTCTCTGCAGCAATTTTTATCCCATAAGCAGATACTTCCAAAGGCATCACCAGGGTAATCCCAGAAGTCAGAGGGATTATTTTAAATAATTAAAATAATTGTCTCAATATGCTTAAAGCATTTTTCTGAAAAGATGACAGAAGTAAATACTGCCTGGGGAGTGGTAGGAAAAAATCTTGAAAAAATGACCTCACCTTTATGATGTTTACTTTAGAAAAAATATACCTTATCTCTATATTCTGTGCCTATTTAACTGTCATAAAGAACCAGATGCTCACTTATAAGCATATGACAAGAAAGCTTCTATAAATCATGAAGCAACACCCATATTGTTTCTTCACAAACAAGAGAGACACTAACATGAAAGTTTTCAAAAGTACGCTCACTGAGCAATCAATACTGAAGTGGCACCTGAAACATTTGCTTTGCAATTTAGCAGCGCTAAGTCATTCCAGACTGCTACTTCTCTGCTGCATACAGTATATTCTTACACACAGATTGTCTCTAGCCTCTCAAGGATAACAGACCACAGGAACAAGCCATAGCACTGACCACAGAAGCACTAACATTCTTTGTCTACCCAGGTGAGCTCGTTAGTTGGCATGCATTTAGATTTGAATGATAGAAACATCACAAAGAACAGCAGATAACTGCATTGCCTAGTAGCAGTTTGTCATTAAACAGGAAGATGAATATGTAAACTAATTTTAAGGGCAAATAGTAGTCAAGCTTGTAAAAAAATACTTATTCTGCAAGCTAAATACACAGTATACAGGAAATCAGAAGGGCTCCACTRTGAGGATGGAAAACGAGTGGCTTTCAGAACAACAGCTTGATGCATTTGCCAAAAGGGAACATAATTAGACTGTATGACCAAGAATTTTTCAATCAAAATGTTAAACCAGCTGTTAATTAATGTTTCTAGTATCAACAGCAATTAGCTAGGCAGCAACAGCACAGCAGTTTAAGGTGTGCCTTTGTCCTTCTTTCCTTCAGTTTTTATTTTTAAACTTCCTCCTTCCTGGTACTCTATCTCAAAGGCAAACTTTAGGGGTGAAAGCAATTTCTGCATTAGAGAGAACACATGGCAAACGCCCAGTTGTCCCCTACTCATGCTATKTTTTATTAAAAAATGAAATCCCCTGTTCCGCATTTGAACATGCTTTCTAGGGGGGTCTGTATCTTTCACACAGGCTAAATGATAGTTTTCCCTCAGGACAGTCTCTCCATTACTACTGTTTCAAGGAAGACGCCTTCCTGTCTCCATCCAGTAGCTCTAGAAGTCATTTAAGCCAGTTATACCTTTCTTTTAAAATCACATCACTTTTAGCAACTGGAAAAATCTGGAACATTTCAGAAGCACCCATAACATCTTAATACATTTTTCATTTGTCACTGTTTGCCTCTTACTTGCAGCTAAATAAGACTGCTCCAACGTATCAGTGGCACTTCAGCATTTACATATTTTGTTAGTACAGCAAGGCTCAAGTGCTGGAAGTGCAGAACATTTAAATTCAGTTCAAAAATCTCAGTATCAGCATTCTAGCCAAACAGGAACCACTAAGCAGGAAGTGTGAACAGCACCACCACATCCTATCACCTTTCCTTTCAAAAGGATCACGTGTAGCACTCCAGGACTTTCTTTTCTTTAATGGGTCAGTAAAATTAGCCTGAATTACAAACCTTATCAATTCTGATTTTTGCACACAGGGATTTGAATTTTACTGAATTTAAGTAGCAGTCACCTATGTCAACGTATTTTTCCTTCCTAGGTTCTTTGGAGGTATTTCAGAATATTTCAGAATATTTCAGAATATTTCAGAATATTTCAGAATATTTCAGAATATTTCAGAATATTTCAGAATATTTCAGAATATTT